>NW_024582586.1:462758-497297 GCF_018398535.1 Haplochromis burtoni
AGAGAGTGATACCAATATCCCCTATAGCTGCAGAAAAGGCTAACATTGTTATCTTTTTTACAAAAAACAGCTGAACATGAGAGGTTTTGACAATTTTGTGTTCTCCATTCTTTAAGCACCGGTTGAGCACGTTTCAAAAAGCACACCCATCCATCCATCCATCCATCCATTCGCTTCCGCTTATCCTTTTCAGGGTCGCGGGGGCGCTGGAGCCTATCCCAGCTGTCATAGGGCGAGAGGCGGGGTACACCCTGGACAGTGTTGGGGAGTAACGGAATACATGTACCGCCGTTACGTATTTAAAATACAAAATATGAGTAACTGTATTCCGTTACAGTTACCGTTTAAAAAGGTGGTATTCAGAATACAGTTACTTTGTTGAAATAAATGGATTACACTGCGGTACTTTCCTGTTTCATTTGTCGCGGGTCAGGACTGTTTGGGTTTTGTTTGACAGCTACGTTCTGTTGTTCCAGGCGGCAGCGTTACGGTTGCCATGGTTACAGGGCGACGCTCTCTCTCTCTGCGACTGTGTGTTTCCTGGGTGAGAGAGCGCCTTTTCGTTGTTGTTGTTGTTGTGCTAAGCTAACAGGCAGAATGCTACAAGCATAGCTCTAAAGAATGTAGCATCATGGGCAGTGTAGTCCGTGCTGCAGGGAGAATGGACTGCCATACACGTTATGGGTCTGTGAGCGCGAGGAGGGAGAAAAAGGGGAGTGGAAAGGTACGAGTTGTCATCGAGGAAAAACGGGAGCTGGAAGCATGTAAATATAATAATAACCACTGCAGCCAAGAAGAGTGCCTGACGAGCCCAGTTGTAAGTAAGCTATTAAGACTCGACTGTACACCGTGTTCGTGTTTTCCTCCGAAAACAATAAGTTCCGTTGGAGCAGCCTTTCAACGCCTCTCTCTGTCTCTCGCAAGAAAAGTTGACCCACACAACAAAGTAAAGCTATTTTTCGGCTACGAGCCGACAGGGACCCCGCCGTATTAGTCAGAGGTCCCTTTACTACAGTTCGGAGTCGCGGACCTTCAGTAATAGTAATAAATCACACAGCAATAGTACATTCACGTTGTTGTAAAAAGCATGATAATATATTAAGTAATCCAAAGTATTCAGAATACGTTACTGTCATTGAGTAACGTAACGGAATACGTTACAGAATACATTTTGGGGCATGTATTCTGTAATCTGTAATGGAATACATTTTAAAAGTAACCTTCCCAACACTGACCCTGGACAGGTCGCCAGTCTGTCGCAGGGCCAACACACAGGGACAGACAACCATTCGCACTCACATTCATTCACACCTAGTGACAATTTGGATTATCCAATTAACCTATCCCCACAAGCTGCATGTCTTTGGACGGTGGGAGGAAGCCGGAGTACCCGGAGGGAACCCACGCAAACACGGGGAGAACATGCAAACTCCACACAGAAAGACCCCGGCCTGGTGTTGGAATTGAACTCAGGACCTTCTTGCTGTGCGGCAACAGTGCTAACCACCGTGCCACCGTGCCGGTGTATCGGATAAAACTTAAACGATACTCATCCCTAATCAAGGCTAGCAAACATGAATTTATATTTAAGGTGATGATGTTGATAGTTCATTGCACACTTGATAGCACATTGTTGACTCATTGCAGCTACTTGTTTTTGACCTGAATCACCTGTTTATTTGCTCTTCACCTGCACTGCAAGGGACGTTGGCTAGTTCCAAACAGGCATTTGTTATGTAACCGTAAAATTCCACATTTTCTGCTGTTTTACTAAATGTAACATATCAATTGAGCATTCTAGATTACGTTTTGTATTTTAGAATTTTAGAATCCAATGCTCTAATGCTTTAAAAAAAAAGACTTTATAAAAATAAAGAATAGCTTCCAGCTTTCTTGGAAACTAAAAGCTAAAAGAAAACCATTTGGCAGCACTGATGGAGAAAAAAGGCAAACTTCACTGATACCTGGGCCAATGCCAAGCTTGTCAGCTGTTGTTTCTGAACTTTTCCTGGTCGCCAGCCATCAACAAATTCAGATTGCCTCAATAATGGTTTGGCATGGTGGGATGAGAATTTGATTCATTTGATTCAAATCTTGTTTTTCAGCAATACAACTTAGTTAAATAACTAACTAAATAAAAACACAAACGTAATCACTTTTATGGAGCTTGTGGAGATTTCTTCATTATCTCTGGATCCTGGTTGATGTACAGTGTGTAAACTCCCACTTTAGATACGAATCAGCAATGCCCTGGGAACCCCAAGTTGCTATGGAAAAAAAGTGTACTCTTTGACTGGTTAGTGACTGTTTGCTGGAGCTTGCTGGCTGTGGTGAGGTAAGAGCAGTCCAAAGAGCGTGACACACCAAAAACCTATGAATGATTGCTTTGGTGGGTATGAGACTGGCATGGTAATTTGTGTGTGGCAGTATGATAAACACCAATTTGCCTCAAAACACTCACCATTTACTCTTTAAGCCGTAGTGAAACTCAAAAAAGTGAAATACAAACTAGAAATAGAAAACGCTCACCTTCCAAGTAAAGGTTGTACCTTACTGCTACAACCAACACATTTCATAAGATGGAGATTTTGCTTTGAAGGTCGTCAAATTTGAGACACTTCACAGTTTCACAGTTTATAGACTAGACCAGTTGGCATCTTCCACCACTGATGATTGTAGCAACCTGTTAGTTACCACAATGGAAAAGCAGTCGCAAGTAGGTTTGGGTGCAAGACTGTGTTGGCTCTTTGCGACTGATTTCACATTAGCAACCACCAGCAGCCACTCATTAGCTGACTATGTACTTGTGGTGCAACAGATCACGGTTGATCCATAATCCGAACCGATCCCACTCCACGGTTCGGCACGCACGTGATCCGAAGATTCAAAAAAGAAGAAAAAAGTATGTGTATGGTTCGCGTGGTCAGTCTGTCAAGCGATAGCTACGTTCAGCGCTAGGCCGTATTCCATTGTGCAAAACAAGGGGTTTAGACTAGTCAATGCGTTAGTTGACGCATTGACGCCGTGCAGCCCCACGCACGGGGCGATCCGTGGTAACTAGTTAATGGAGATTTGCCGCGTTAATGCAGTTATGGCATTAATGTAATTTTAACGAGATTTACGCTGACAGCACTAGTTTAAACTATGATGAACGTGCTTGAGCCACGCTATGATATCCCGTCGCGCGTCCACTTCAGTGACAAGATCGCTCCAAGCATGTATGAGCAGGAAAAGTTTAAAGTTATGGCTGAGCTGTCCCAGGCATCTTCTGTTGCCCTAACTACAAATGGGTGGACCTCCAGGGCAACGGAAAGCTACGTGACCGTGACCGCTCATTATATCACAGCGGAGTGGTAGATAGAAAGCCCTGTACTGCCCTATATTGCACCTTAATTTGTTTTTATATAATTGCGTGGAATGAGTCTTGAGTTGAATGTTTTTTAATAGGCAAAAAATACTTAAATAAGTAAATGGCGAGTTAAATTTTTGTCTTCTTTTTTTTCTTCTGCTGATCCGAAAATTGATCTGATCCGTGACAAAAAAAAACGTGATCCGATCCGAACCGTGAGACTTTTGATCCGTTGCACCACTACTATGTACTACACATTTTTCCCTAGCAACCAGATGGTCAGATGGTTGTCAGATGACTGGATCCTGGACCTGGATCTTTGGTTACATACAACGCCCACAATCAATGATTAATTTCTATCAACATCTTTAAGCCTTTACCATAAAATAAAGTCCAAGCTTTAAGATTTATATTCAAACTGCTAAGATAAATCAGTGAAATCAGTATTTTTGATTAATTTACTAAATTCTTCATATAAATGTATCAAAATAATAATACTGGATAGTGTCTTCACAATGACACATACACTGTATGCAACTTCAGTACCTTCAAACCTCTAGATGGATGCAATCAAAGCCTTTCACACTGTCCATAACCGGTCAGAGCAGAGTGAAACATGGACAACTCTGCATTGCTGTGTTTTTAATTGCTCCAATGCTTCCTCATTACAAGCTACAGTGGAAGGACTCCTGCCAGTGTGGTAGGAGGTGGTTGGCGTCAAGAACAATACAATCAATGCTGTGCTCGCTTTGCTTGTTAATCACTACCAATCAAAAATACATTAGTCATACATACACTCTGATGTGATCGTGCAAAGTCAGTTCCACACATAACTAGGCTAAGTGATGGGAATAACGTTATGAAAGATATTTTCTCCTTCATCTGATTTTTATGCAATTTGATGTGTCATCTTAGCCCCACCCATGTTGTTTTTCCACAAAATAGTCCATAAATATTCACTTAACATCTGATTGTGCAAAGTAACGCTAACCCCTGTACTGTTTTGAAGAAAAACTAAAATGTCAGAAGTGTTTTTGATTGTCCCTCAGATTGTTTTTCTTTTGTCTACTGACCAAGACAGGGGAGAACATTTTTCAAAAGGCAAAAATCTTACATTAGAAGGTTAGGATTAATTTATTACGTGTGTGTGTGTTTGATAGGAAATATTTGATGTGAGAGAATAAATCTCTGACTCAACACTGACATAAACTAATAACACGTACTCGGGCTCTGAAGGTCAGAGCAGCAGAACAAAACACACACAGGAAGCAAGAAAAATGGCATTTGGCTGCAAAGGCTATCTGGAGCTAACGGGTGTGTGATACCAGGAGAGCGTCTTTGTCTCCTCTCAGCTTTTTCAGGTCAGAGTTGGGTGAGCGTGTGGACATTTAGCCCGACCGTGGCACAAGACAGAAAAACCTTTCAGTGCAAACAAACAGTGTGTTGCTTTAAAGCACCTTCTTAAAAAAACCTCCAAAACACAAAATTGTGCTCCTGTTGCTGTGTGTGAAGTGTATAATTGAAATAATCAGTGCTTCTCATGAGCCCTAAAAGGTGGGTGTTTTAGTAGTGCTGATGTTCTAACTAGCATAAAAGCAGAGAAAATATGTTCATCTTATTCTTTGTGTCTTCTCGAAAACTAACCCCCCTCCATCACACATCCATGCTTTTACACCACCTTCTCACATCACCTCCCCCCTTGCTGCTTTTTTCTTTATTGCCTTATCCTTCTAGTCCAGCATCTCTTTCATCTTCCTTCATCTTTCTCTCGCCCAGCACTTTAACATTTTGTTGTCCTCTGCTTCTTTCCCACCTCAGACCCTGCTTCATCGCTAGGACCCTCCATCATCATCCCTCAGTATCATCCTCCCTTCATCTATCTCTCTCCTCCTCTGTAGGTGTACTGTTTTAGCCCCTCACCCACTCCTGCTTTCCCCTCTGCCTCTTTCTTCCTCGTCTGCAGGGGGCTGCAGACTGGCCGTCTGTCACGCATGCACATAGTTGAACACACACACCTCCCCAGGGTGCATTGGACACGAGTCCGTCTGTCCTGCTGCGGTACCGATCTGCTCACCAAGGTGAGGGGGCGTCTGTCCATATCTTATCAATCTGCCTGCTCATCTGAGAGGTTGAAGTCGTGGCTCTTTGGAAACAGACAGTGGCCCTTACATTTTGGTCTTCAATTTTGATGTAGTCGTTCACGTTCTCTGGTATAGATTATACTATTTTGTTACCCTTCATTTTGAAAAGGATAACCACAAGAAAATAGATAAATGGGGGTTTTGTTAAATGCAAAATTAAGATATGCTTTACTTGTTTGCTGTGCATATAACATCTCACTCATGCCAGAAGATTTCACTTTCTATTTCATAAAAACTGATGTATTTGCACTATACGTGTAAGCGCATGCACCAAATCTCGATAGACCTTTTAAAAATTCATGTGTTAAAGGCTATTTTAACCTCCATTTTCACCCTTCATGTAGATTTATATGTATTTGTACCCGACCTCTGCAAAAGGTCATAGTGTGATTAAAACATTGTTTTAAAGTTGGAATACGCCAGGTGGACATCCGTGCTTTAAAATCACTATGAAGATTTTGGTGTCAAACTATGCGTATTATTGATGCGGTTTTGGTATTATGAAGTCTATAATGGCACTACTAGTAATTACATATTGTTGTGTAATATGTCTAATAAACTGGGCGGCTGAAAGCATGTAATTATTGATTATCCAGAGCAGTCATGAACTAATCCTTAACATTAAAAATACCAATAATCATAATAAAAAAAGTCAGAATTTAAGAACTGAAGCATTTTTTCTTCCTCTATATTATTTTGTACACCACTGACTGTATTCACAAGATTTAGCCTTCAGGTCTGACAAGTGTAGCCAATGTGAAAGTGGCTTAAAGTGCTGCACAGTTAATCAAATTTAAATCTCAGTCACGATTTTGCCATCTGCAATAGTTGGAATGCAGGCTCCACCAAAGCAAAAGCAAATTAAGCTCTCAGTAAAAACCAGTGCCTTACCATGTGACTGCATGTGCCAATCAGAGCTGCCCCTGTCACTGTGCAGCTTAACATTTCCTGGACTAGTCAGGATGAGTAACACTATGTTAAAAGACGGATGTACAATAGAAACCAAATGTCTGGTCTTGATCTGTTGGAAATACTTGATGATATACGCGATGATAACCAAAGAAAAAAAAAGTGCTGTAGGGTTCTTTCTGCACCTTGAAACAACATATTTTATTTTGTCAGAGTTACATGTCCAGTAAACACTGTAAGGAAAAATAACATGTACACAAATATCTTCATTTCTATGGTTACAAGGAAAACCTCTTATTATCGATATTAATGTGTCATGGTCTGGGTAAGTCACAGTGTTTTTCCACAGTGCCTGGCACTCTTTCTCTGGGTGGAGTCATCGTCACTCCTCCCAGGGTTCCCACCTGGAGCTCATTAGACCAGCTGTATTTAAGACCAGCGCTCACAACTAGCCTTCGCCAGACCGTCTGCTAACCTATTTGTTTCTTGGAACCACACCATCGCCTTGCAATAAACAAGCTCACCTGGATGCTGGTCTTTTCTGTTCCACTGCAGCCGATAACCATCCTCGGTATGCTCTCCACCCTCACCTGCCTGCCTCAACGTTTGGAACTCTGGATCTATTCGTTCAGATGTTCAGACCTCACCCAGACCTCACAGCAGTGCTTCCCCCCTCCTGTGTGACTCCACATGCAAACTCCACCAGCTCTTGAACCACTGTTTCCCCACCAAGCTTTGCCAATTCAGGCCCATGCTCACGGCCACCCCAAGTCCAGGAATACCATAGGTCATGCTCATGCTCCTAGCCCATGTTTAGACTCATTGCACCTAGCTTATGTTCATGTCCATAGCTCTAGTTCATATTCTCAAGTTACAATTTCTAGTGTTTGTTTCGTGTGTTGTAAATAAAGCTTTCGTCCACATTACTCTGATCCTCTGTCTGAATCTGCTTGACGGTGAGGATTAAAGTGTCTGACCTGTAGCAAAATGTTTAAAACTCTTCTTTAGAGACTGTCTAAATGTGTAGTTTTAAATGCTGCTCTAAGTAATAAAGCTTATGATTTATAGGTAGATCAACATTTACAAATAACAGAAAACTTATGTAGCTGATCATATGAGGCGCACCACATACAGGACGGGGCCGTCGCCATTCTGTCTTTTATTATGTGTCGCACATTCCTAATGGTGCCAAATTGTTAGTAATTAACAATTTTCTTTAAAATTCTCAGTTGTAAACTTGGATGGTGGGGTTCCAAGTTTGATGCAGGCCTGGGGTTGAGTTTTAGTTTAGACTTTCTTAGAATTCCTATGTTTGAGACACTGTACCAAATAAAGGTATACAAATCTCTAATATTCTAATCCTGCTATAAAACCTTTCCTTTGTTCTTCATCTTAAAACACTCTTCTCCTCACTCTGCATGATGTGCCGCTAACATTCCCTGTGTTGAGAGGTGTATGTCTGACTGCCTAACTATGTGTGTGTAAACCTTAGGCTTTTTTTTGTGATGTATTTTTTTGACAGCACTCAGTGCGCAGTAAAATCTGGACACAAAGCGACACCGGCTCTGCTGAAATTATCCCAGTCAATGAAAAGCGATTTAAGTCTTTGCAAAGCTGCTTTAGCCTTTCATTCACCAAAGTGGTCCCAATCACGTCCTCATTAAGAGTGACTGATTGCCTATTTATTGTCTCCAGGATAATAACTCCAAAATGATCAAGGATCCTAAATTGCACTTAAACTCACAACTTAATTTATCCAGTTTTTCACGTTGAACAATGACAATCATTACTTTTGTTCTTCTTTTTTTAAAATTCCACATCTTTCACCAAAGTCAACAGTGTGTTTCTAGCCTTTACTTTAATTATTATCTTTTTGTTCAGGCTCCATTTAGGACGCCACTCTCTGATTATAGCCTCTCAGTTTCCATAGTGATGCTGAAATGAATTATGGTTGTAAATGGGACAAAAGAGAAAAGAAAGCAAGTGTGGCACTCCAGTCCCACTCTGCCCCTTTCTTCTAAATACTCACTTCAGCCCCATCAGCGCCACACTCCACCACCCCTCGCTGAATTAAACTGCTGAACCTTTTCCAAACGCACCGTCTGTGGCAGCTGGGAGGTGGGGTGGGGAGTTCAAGGAGAATGTGAGTCTGCTTGCTCCATCAACCATCAGTTCCTTCATTTGTCTGTTGTGTTGCCTTGATGTACCTATTGTTCCTTTTTGTTTTGAGTGGGCACATAGAAAATTAGGCAAACCTAACTAAGACACCTGAGAATCCGAATGCTTTATTAATCCCAGAGAAAAAACGCTCATTTCCCAGAAATGCTCAAAAGTCCCACATTGAATTAAATGTTAATATAAAGTTAAAACAGTGGTATGCACAATATCGACACGATATCGCAAGTTAAAATAGTCTATCAGGTTTTAAAAGCAGGAGTTGTAAAGTTTGATGGCCACAGGTAGGAATGATTTCCTGTGGTGTTCTATGATGCACCGTGGTTGAAAGAGTCTTTTGCTGAGCGTTCTCCTGCAGCTGTCCAACATGAGATGTGTGAAGGACCAATATCGACCTGGACTTAGACAGCACCCTCCTTTCTGAAGCCTCTGTCAGAGAGTCATGCTCCACACCCACAAAGTTACAGCGCTTGCAGATAGTTTACTGAGTGTTTTCACATGTCACTAGTTCATCCATCAATCCATCCATCTTAGGGTGAGAGGCAAGATACACCCTGGATGGTTACCACTCTGACTAAACTATAAACCAGTCAATAGTTGCTATAGTTAAATCACAAGTAACTGCATTTGCAATTAGAGAGGGCTGCAAAGATCAGTGTTGGGCAATCGCATGTTACCGTAATTACCCATTTTTCTGTAATGCAAAAATGTAACACACCACTGTACTGACAAGTTACACCTACAAATATGATGTTACTTGCATTGCAAAAGTTCTTCAGCTGATTTCAGGTTATGAGCCGAGAGGAGTAAACTGGTGGAGCAGTCTTAGCAGTTTTTAATAGTTGATTATCTAATGTTATTTACCATCAGTTTACATCCTATCATGGTAAATGTCATGATTTCGGCTGTGTGCAGGCAGGAAAGGACCCAAACACAGACTCAAACAGCTTTATTTGCTGAATGGCAAAACGATACAAAACTACACTGGGAAATTATAGCTAACAGGCAATGAGGCACACAGGGAAACACAACCATGGATGAGGGAGAACGCGACACAGGACCGAGGGAGATGCTGACATAAATACACAGAAGGAAGTGAGAACACACGAGCAACACAGCTGACGTGAATAATCATAACGAGACATGGGAAGCAAAACTGAACAGAATGAACATGGAAAAGCGAGACCTTCACAATAAAACAGGAAACGGAGGATCATGATGCAGGAGTGAAGGAGAGGCAGACGAGAGGGAGCGAAGGAACCTGAGGGAGAGAGAGCAGATATGAGGGGCTGGAGAAACATAGATAGCCTAAACATGATGGGATAAAACACAAGGAGGGGAAGCAAGTTACAGGAACTCACACAAACACATAAACGCAGGCACACAGAGGGAGACACAGAGGGCAAAGACACAAGGGGGAATCTAACAAACCTAAGCTAAACAGAACAAAATAGGTACTACTTTATAGAATAAACCTAAGACTAACAAAGTGGACTTAAACATAAATCATAATACAAAATGACAAAACACAAGAAGACTCAAAACGCTGGATCAAATGACCCAGGACCATGACAGTAAGGTTATGTCCAGCTATTCTTATGAGGAGTTGAAGTCTGGCTTTCGCTGACACTAGTGATCGGTGGACTGTTGTTTAGTAAACTAGTGTTTCTCACTGTAGATACGGGTAGTAGAAGGCCACTGGCTGAGTTTCTCCCTCACTCATAAGGAATACACCAAGATACTTGAACTCCTCCACTTAAAGCAGCAACTTGTCTCTCACCAAAAATAAGCAATCAACCCTTTTCTGACCAAGAACCACGAGCTTGGATTTGGTGGTTAAATTCACATCTCAGCCACTTTGTACTCTGCACTTCTTTAAAATGTTGTTTTGGACTACTTTGTAACAAACTCGCCAAATACCTTGGAACAGTGGCAACCTAAACACACACACACCTACAGAGATGCTTCAGGCCCACAGAAATACCAGCGTAAAATGTGTACCCACGGTACATGTACAATAAACTAAAACACACTGTGGTCAAAGAATATAAATGAAATGGCAGAGATGATTTGCTACAGTCCAGTTTAGCCAGTTCACTTTCAGGAAGAGCATCGAGAAAGTTCACTTACAGTGGGGCAAAAAAGTATTTAGTCAGCCACCGATTGTGCAAGTTCCCCCACCTAAAATGATGACAGAGGTCAGTAATTTGCACCAGAGGTACACTTCAACTGTGAGAGACAGAATGTGAAAAAAAAATCCATGAATCCACATGGTAGGATTTGTAAAGAATTTATTCGTAAATCAGGGTGGAAAATAAGTATTTGGTCACCTCAAACAAGGAAAATCTCTGGCTCTCACAGACCTGTAACGTCTTCTGTAAGAAGCTTTTCTGTCCCCCACTCGTTACCTGTATGAATGGCACCTGTTTGAACTCATCATCTGTATAAAAGACACCTGTCCACAGCCTCAAACAGTCAGACTCCAAACTCCGCCATGGCCAAGACCAAAGAGCTTTCGAAGGACACCAGGAAAAGTATTGTAGACCTGCACCAGACTGGGAAGAGTGAATCTACAATAGGCAAGCAGCTTGGTGTGAAAAAATCAACTGTGGGAGCAATCATCAGAAAATGGAAGACATACAAGACCACTGATAATCTCCCTCGATCTGGGGCTCCACACAAGATCTCATCCCGTGGGGTCAAAATGATCATGAGAACGGTGAGCAAAGATCCCAGAACCACACGGGGGGACCTGGTGAATGACCTGCAGAGAGCTGGGACCAAAGTAACAAAGGTCACCATCAGTAACACACTACAACAGCAAATCCAGCATGTCCAAATTAACACTGTCGGATTTGATTTCAACACTATTAAAGTGTCTATATGGGTCCACACCAGAGAGTGTTAATTTAACTCTTTTTGGAGAGTTGGTACGTTAACTCTGATTTAGTGTTAAACACCAAATCTGTCTGGAGTTGATAATTTAACACTTGGTGTTAAGAGTTTATATATTAACTCTCAAAGAGTATTTTAGTTTAACTACGTAAGAGTTATCTTCTAATTCATTCTAAAAAGCGGGAATTTTACTGTTCTGAACTTCTAGAAATTTCTTTTGGAAATAAACATTTACTAAAAAGATGCAATGGTTTTTGAAAAACATTTATTCTGAACTGTGCACCACAATTTCAAAACATTTTCTGAAAGATGTAACAGTATACATGTTCTCACTTTCATTAGAATTTTGTTTATCAAAAGGTCTGACATGGTAAATGCAAATAACAGCATTCTCATCACTTATTTCTTCAATACAATATGCATGTCCTTCATTCATCCCTTTGTGGAACTTCAACGCACTTCTGCTCTCCCCCATATTCCATCTTCACAAGCATATCCTGTGCGGAGATTGAATAAAAATTAGTTGACACTAATTAATGGCACAAATAATCCAGTAAACAATTGCAGCACAGTAAAAAAAAAAAGGAATCCTCTTTGAGCCATTACTTGTGTAAAGTATTTTCCCAAAAGACAAGGACACAGGCAACAGGTAATACTGAACTAAATGTAAAACCTCAACCTTTTTCATTTTTACCTAAACCGTGTGCACAAAACTCTGGAGGGATCTATGCTAACGTAGAACCCAGTCAGGACGTCTGCTACTGCTGTTTGCTCGTTTTTTTTATGGGCGATCGTTTTCAGGCTTCAAGTAGCACCATTATACCAACATTTCACATTCTAGACATTGTTTTAGGTGTATTTGACCAAGTTTGACTGAAAATTCACATGCAAGCTTTTTTTCAAGGCTGTGGTATTTGCCCGCAAACAATACCTTTCAGCTAGCTAAAACAGAATATTATGCTATCAGCGAGCAACATGGCTAATGCCTTTCACACAGCTTTGTCTCAACTCCAAAGAGCCACAGAAGTAAAAGCTCATAATAATAATTGAAACAATCTTTGAAAGAATGACTTACCAAGCATGGCAAACAACTCAAATATGTAGAGCAAAATGTTCTGAAACGGCTTCACTTCAGCTTCGATTGGAGCCGTGCTGGGGGCGGAGTCTGTGAATTTACTCTGTTGGTGTCATAGCCCCTCTAGGAGTTCAGAGTTAAGAGGTCAAGAGTTAATGTTTCCATTGTAACACCTCCAGATTTGACAGAGAAACACTCATTTTTAACACTCGATTTTAACTACTATCATTTTACACCTCAGAGTTACATTAAAAGAATGTGACTCTGCTTAGAGTAAAATTAACTCTACTTTTGCAAGAAGACTATTAACACCAAAACATTTAACACTTTTGAATTTGCTGTGTACAACGGCAGGGAATCAAATCCCGCAGTGCCAGACGTGTTCCGCTGCTGAAGCCAGTGCATGTCCAGGCCCGTCTGAAGTTTGCCAGAGAGCACATGGATGATACAGCAGAGGATTGGGAGAATGTCATGTGGTCAGATGAAACCAAAGTAGAACTTTTTGGTATAAACTCAACTCGTCGTGTTTGGAGGAAGAAGAATACTGAGTTGCATCCCAAGAACACCATACCTACTGTGAAGCATGGGGGTGGAAACATCATGCTATGGGGCTGTTTTTCTGCCAAGGGGACAGGACGACTGATCCGTGTTAAGGACAGAATGAATGGGGCCATGTATCGTGAGATTTTGAGCCAAAACCTCCTTCCATCAGTGAGAACTTTGAAGATGAAACGAGGCTGGGTCTTCCAACATGACAATGATCCAAAACACACCGCCCGGGCAACAAAGGAGTGGCTCCGTAAGAAGCATTTGAAAGTCCTGGAGTGGCCTAGCCAGTCTCCAGACCTCAACCCCATAGAAAATCTGTGGCGGGAGTTGAAAGTCCGTGTTGCTCGGCGACAGCCCCAAAACATCACTGCTCTCGAGAAGATCTGCATGGAGGAATGGGCCAAAATACCAGCTACTGTGTGTGCAAACCTGGTAAAGACCTATAGTAAACGTTTGACCTCTGTTATTGGCTCAGGGGCGATCGTGGCTCAAGAGTTGGGAGTTCGCCTTGTAATCGGAAGGTTGCCGGTTCGAGCCCCGGCTTGGACAGTCTCGGTCGTTGTGTCCTTGGGCAAGACACTTCACCCGTTGCCTACTGGTGGTGGTCAGAGGGCCCGGTGGCGCCAGTGTCCGGCAGCCTCGCCTCTGTCAGTGCGCCCCAGGGTGGCTGTGGCTACAATGTAGCTTGCCATCACCAGTGTGTGAATGTGTGCGTGAATGGGTGGATGACTGGATATGTAAAGCGCTTTGGGGTCCTTAGGGACTAGTAAAGCGCTATATAAATACAGGCCATTTACCATTCTGTTATTGCCAACAAAGGTTATGTTACAAAGTATTGAGTTGTATTTTTGTTATTGACCAAATACTTATTTTCCACCCTGATTTACGAATAAATTCTTTACAAATCCTACCATGTGGATTCATGGATTTTTTTTTCACATTCTGTCTCTCACAGTTGAAGTGTACCTCTGGTGCAAATTACTGACCTCTGTCATCATTTTAGGTGGGGGAACTTGCACAATCGGTGGCTGACTAAATACTTTTTTGCCCCACTGTAGTGTCACCACTGATGCTATTATGTCAGGTTTCTTTGACTGACAACTGAAAAGACTAACATCACTGTGCACTGTGTCATACAGAGTGAATACCATTAATCTTGGGAAAGACTGTGGACAGTAAACTTTGTTAGACGACAGGTTGATTTCAGACTGAATTACCTTCCACATCCTGGGTCACGGCTCGTAGCGTCTCTCTTTCCCCAGGCTTTGTCATACAGCAAAGTGGTCTGCAGGTTAATTACCCACAGTGGAGCTGACTATAAGGCGTAAAGACTGTAATATCTGATTCTGTTACACAAACACATTTGGTAAGCCATAAAGCCCCAAAGTGAAGTTGCTGTTTTGTCTTGTTATTCGTGTATGGGCAGTGGAGCACATGAGAGAGCCGGTATCAGCAGAGTCGAGTCAGGATATGGGTTTGTGCTACTTTGTAGCAGCTTTTCAACATTGTTTTTATCTATGCATCCAGTGTTATTGTGCCAGAGAAAAAAAATTAAATGAATTTTTACCAAAGAATGCAATAGCAGGATGCATGTAGTTATTTTATATTGTCCTTTCTGTACAATTGTTGATAGATGTGCATGAACATGAACATAAAAAAATAACCACATTACCTCAAATAAAAAAAAAAAATTGAATTACTGGGACATATATAATAATTTATCATGGGCTGATTCCTGATCATTCATTTGCATTACTTATAATCTTTGACCTTCGAACCTTTTTGATTGTAATAAATTAAATCAATAAAGTCAGAGCCTTGAGCCAGACAGCGTTTTTCTGGTCTTCTGTCCAACAACAATGAGTGAACTGGAACTTGAGTCATAGGTCGACTTCAGTTTTGGGTGTCGGTGTTGTAGACGGTCGGCCTCTCGGGTTACTTATTCAGGGAGTAGCCGTGCTGCAGTGCAGTGTCAGGTTGCGTGGCGATGATGTCACCCTGTAATGAATGGGAATAGTTTTGCGCAGCAGAGAGCAAGAGATGAGATGGATGGGCTGGCGAGTGAGGGGTGAGGACGGTTTGGTTTAGAGGACCTCGTGGCTGAGGAAGAGAGAGGCTGGGTGACTAATGAGGATTGGGGATTGGGTGTGTGGGTGACATATGGTGGCAGGGTGACTTCCTCAGCTGGATGCATTTGACCAGCAGCTCTCCTACAGAGCGCAAACCCAGTTTGCGTTTGGGTTGTGTGCTCATGCACCGTGAAAAATGTCCCCATCTGTAATCCACACTTCTATTGTAGAGGCAAATAAAGGTTACACACAGGGACTGCTGCCATTACACACATGTTTTGTTTTGTTTGTTTGTTTTTTTTATCTCTTTGTCTCCATTTTGACAGAACAGGTAGACGAGCTAAAGCACTCACTCATCTTTACAACCTCTATGAAAACACCTCATATTGCTAGACCTTCAAAAGCAGTCAAACAATAACAGGACAGAGTGATTCTGATGTCTGTTTCTTTCTATTTTTCAGCACAGTGGAGCGCGACAGACAGGAAAAAAGCTTCAGAAGTGTCTATTCTGTTGCCTTTCAGCATGGACAAATAATCTGAGAGCATGATTTTTTTTTAAAAAAAAGGGAGGTCAGCAGTAAAGAAATGATAGAACAAGGGCATGCACACGCATAAAAAAACAAAGGAGGGAGAAAGAAATGGAAAAACTGTGAGCATGTTTGTGCACCTGCTGTGTGGAGCAAGCTGGGAAAGATTTAAAAAATAGCTCTGGGCAGGATGAGAAAATTGCTCACACAAAGATATTCCTGCCGTCACACCTTGATCTGTGTCATCTTCGGTCCTTTTTTCTTCATTTTTATTTCATCCCTCTGTGTCCGTGTCATTCCCCTGTCATTACTATGACACATAGCAGTATGAGGACCAGATGGAGTGTCATCGCTCATACAGTGTGTGGGTGGAGCAGCATGTGTACGCCTTCATATCTATATCCATATGTGTGGTTGATCTTTGTGTTTCTGTATGGGTTGAAATGATATCCATCCACTGTGTCCTTAGCCTGTTGGTCAGTCATGGTTTCCTCTCTTCCCTCATTCGTGATCAAAATCCTGAGATACTTAAACTCCTCCACTTGGGGTAATAACTCGTCCTTTTCCCAGAGTGGGCCTCCACCCTTTTCTGAGAACCATATTCTCACCAAACTATGACCAGAATCCATAACAAGCTGCAAACATCCACTGGAAACGAGCCCGACTTACTGCCAGTGATATTAGCCAAGCTCTGGCTGCCGTTGTACAGCAACTGCATGGGCTGTAACAATCAGCCTGACACCACACACTCCTGAAGCACCCCCCGACAGGATACCGCAAGGTCAACAAATCAAATCAAATGTAGACTGGTTGGGCAAACTCACACTCACTTTGAATTTTCTAGAGAGGATAAAGAGCCGGTCCAGTGTTTCCTGACCATTGTCCCTCCTGAGTCCGAGTGACTGACTGACTCTCCTCCCCATTACTCTGGCATTGACCCTCCTTCAGTTTTGATCCCCCTATCGTTGGAGCAAATCCACCAGTGCCCATTCTTGAACCATCACCCCAGTCTGCAAATCCAGAGGCAATCCCAGAACTCCATGGGATGTTGCAGAGATGATGACAAATCTCTGTTTAAGAATACTGTTAAGTGTTGGGGATTTTTCTCATGTTCTGTCTTTCCGATATTCCGATATTCCTATCACTTGGCACAGCTACAGCTATCACTATGGCTGTCTTTCCCTGCTTGTACACCACTACCATGTCCAGTTTGTCCGTCTGTAAATGGAAATCTCACAGGATCTTAGCTTGGTCATTCTCAACTACCTTGAGGGGCATATCCCATTTTGACCCAAGGACTTCAAGACCATACTCTCACAGATGTTCCTGTGTACTACGGCAGCCACTTGGTTATGGCGTTCTATGTATGCCCTGGTTGTTAGCATCTTGCACCCTGCGGGACTGTCTCAGAGGCATGTGAGACAATCTATCTGTAATGATGGATATCCTGAATCAAAGCCTCTTGCAGTGCAGCTTTTTCCCCCATGTTTACTGTCTCTGGCTCTGTAATTGACAGGAATAGATCTTGGGGAGTCAAGCTAGTTGATCAGTTTTTAGAGTAACTGAGCAGTAGCTTGTTTATTGGTGGAAACTGGTCCACACACACAAGCAGGTCCAATCCCAAAAGTCAGTAAAACTGAAAAATCCTAGAGGTGCATGGAGAGCGGCCTTAAAACGAAGTCATCATCATTCATGATGTGGATGAATCTGAACAAGAGAAGAGAAAGATCAGAGGGTGAGAAAATGAAACGTGTAAAGTGAAGACTGGCTCTCTGATTCACCTCGGTCTGCTTCTTTCTCTCTTTACTTTGCCAGTTCAAAGCAAATCTTTAGAACCTACCTCGCCTGTGTTTGTCTAGGTTTGTTTGATCTTCCTCTCTGTCTTTCTCTGTTTCTCTCACACACATTTAAAAACATAACCAAATATGCACCCACACGCACATATGCACACGCACACACACACACACACACATGCGCACACGCACACGCACACACACACATGCGCACACGCACACACACTAGAACAGTGAATTATTCATAGAAAACAGTAACAGAGACTTTACATTATTCATAGTTTGAGGTATGGTTACGTAAGCCTCTCTGTTTCTCTTCCTCCCTCTCCCCTTTTGTGTTTAATTGTCGCCTGTTTTGCTGTGTCTTATGTTGGGTCGAACCTTCAAACATCAATTGATGATCTCGAATCAGAGTTCAAGTCGAACGTTTAGTTATAAACGTGACAACATTCTCCACACTCATGCATACAGTAACTGAGTTGTAACCAGCTAAGCCTTGTGGGTAACCTGTGTGTGATGTAGGTCAAGTGAGCAGAAAATGACCCCGGTGTGGACTCACACCTGTGGCTGCTGTGAAGTAAATGAGGACAGGTACCGTAAACCGTCACGACCGCTGGCTTTTTCACTGTGTGTTTACGTTTTTTGGAGTTTGACATTTTTTAATAAATATTCTCAGGTTGGTTATTTCTTTTGTTTATTCCTTGATTTTCCTGTATGGTCAACCTTTGGTTCTTAGCTCCAGTTTGCACTGGTGTTTATTTTGCTCCTTCAGTGATTCCAGTCTCATCCTCCTGTGTGATTTCCCCTGTGTTACAGTTTTTTCTGAATGCTTAAACCCTAACTGTGATTCCTGTAGCACAATCTCTAAAACTATTCAGACTTATAGCAAAACCACTCACTGAGTTTGCAAAACTAAAAGCACAAAAACTGCTTTGCACTCAGTTTGCAATTTTGTAACACACACTTTGCAAAACTGTAGGCACAATTCACTGCACAACACTCAATTACCAAATTTCCAACACACTCCTAGCAAAAGTATACACATGTATGGCTATCATTAACACTAATTTGCCAACTGTCTGGCACACTTTCACATGTGAAAACTTTTTTAGATAATTCGTTCACTTTGCAATCAGCCTAAGCACTATAATACAGGTAAGCTGTGTGTGCGGAGTACAATGGAGGGAGCAGAAAGAGTGAGAAGTAGAGGAGGCCGAGGAAGAGGACGTGGAGGTGAAGAAGTAGGATGAAGAGGACGACAAGGACAAGGAGGAGCAAGAGGAAGACGAGGAGGGGGGAGAGGAAGGGTAGGAAGAGTAAGAAATAGAATTGCTGATGACATCAGAGCTACAATAGTGGACCATGTAATCAACCATGGAATGACCCTGAGGGTAGCTGGCCAACGGGTCCAGCCTAACTCGAGCCGCTACACTGTAGCAAGCACCATAAGGACATCTTGAAATGAGAATCGGTTAGCACAGTCACTTTGCACAAAGATTTGTAGCACTGCCATATGCCAATGAGAAACACACCAATACCATTGATGTAAAAATACTGAAATTGTTACTTTACAGAATTGCTAGATGACCAGATGCTGGGGCAGAGGAAGCATGTTCACTGCAGACCAAGTAACCCATATAGTCATTATGGCGATTGCAAATAATCCTATACTTGGAAATAAACACTTGTGTTTGTTTTGATGTGTTTGAATAAACACCAGTAATTGAAGTTTGGATCCCTCTATGCTTATGGATCTATGACAGAAGTATGAGCTCACACTGACATGGCCTACCTTGTGCACAGAGAAAGCAAAAGCCAGATGTGTTTTGTATTCATACCA
This sequence comes from Haplochromis burtoni, assembly GCF_018398535.1. Lineage (NCBI taxonomy): Eukaryota > Metazoa > Chordata > Actinopteri > Cichliformes > Cichlidae > Haplochromis > Haplochromis burtoni. Next base: position 482,081 of record NW_024582586.1, read on the forward strand.
TCAGTGTGCAGTTGGCGCATTGTGTGCTTAGTAGATGATGGCTTGTGTGTACTGTTTGATACGGAAACACCATTTTTACGAAGTTGTGAAGAGTTAATCTAGCTGTGTTTGCTTTTGCAAGAGAACTACAATGTTTTGATTATTGGGTGACAGGTTTTCTTATCTGTGTGAAGAGTTTTGCAAAATTAGCCAATAGTTACAAAAAATGTGCTTAAGCAATCAGAAAAAACTGTAAGTTCATTCTTATGTCTGTGTTTTCCTGTTTAGTTACTGTCCTCACTTCCCGTTTTGGTAGATAAACCTGTATCTTCTCTTTAGGCTACGTCCACATGAATGCGTTTTCGTTTGAAAACGTATCGTTTTCTCTCCGTTTTGGCCTCATGTCCACACTGAGACGGCGTTTTCCCCGAAGGAAAACGCAGCGTTTTTGAAAACGCTCTCAAAAACAAATACATTTGAAGATGGTGCTTTCGTGTCGCAGTGTGGACTGCGAAAATGGAGACTTTCGAAAACGATGACGGATTGTAGTCACATGATGCAGTCATGTGACTAATTAAACAAAGATAGCGGAGGGCATTACACAGCAGCTGTTTTGTTTGCTCTCAATTTTGACAGCCCAGTCTGTACATGCTTCAGATAGCTTTTCTTCAAATTCTTTAACTCTCACTCGCTTTTGCAACTTTGTACTTTTGTGTTACTCGCAGCAACAACTCCACCTCATTGTTAGTTCATTTAAAAAACTCAGTGCTCAACGGTAACCAGTCACAAAGATTTCACTGTAACACATGTTCCAGTGCTGTGTACCTTTTCCTCTGCACTAAATGAATAAAGGTTGTTGTGAAGTTTTCTCTTTTCCTGTCATTGTTGAAGAGTTGGTTGGAGAAGTAAAGGTTACCATTTACAGCACCTCACATGGTACAATGTTTCTAGGCTATAGGTGCTACACATAGCTTTGAAGAACCATGTCTATGTTGTAGCAAGGACACATGCTGGTAATCTTTTGGCTTAGCTTTGCTGCAGATGAGACAGAAATAATTTCCATTCCATTTGATCATCTCTGATGTTTTTATTTCCACACTTCTATCTCTTCTGTTGTTCCCTTTGCTGATCAAGCCGATATTTCAGTCAACCAGCCTTCTACATGGAGATTTGTTGTTGTGAGGTTACAAACTCTTGCCCTTACTGAGGGCTGCATGCAAGTGTGTCTTTGTAGCCTCCGCATTGCCACAAAGCTACATAAATGGAGAACCGTAAAATTATAAGATAATTATAAGAAAAGACTGACGTGAACGAAAAACACAACTCTAAAAGTAAAAGCTAGAGTAATACTCTGATCAAAATCAGCAATTACAAGGCTAAAGATGTGAAATGTCAGTTATTTCATTGTTTTGTTTGTTGTTGTTGACCAGACTTTGAGGTGTTTTTAACTTGGCATTATCATCATAGTAAGACTCCAATGACTGGGAAAAGCCCTTGTCTCATGCAGGGTTTTAATAGTTTTGCAATTTTCATTAGTTTTTATTTTTATTTAGTTTTGACTTCAGATTTTCAATTTTATATCAGTTTTAATTAGTTTTTACCAATTGTTTGCTAGTTTAGTTTAGTTTTTATTTTTTTGAAAATCCTTAGTTTCAGTTTAGTTTTGATTAGTTTCAGTTATAGTTTTAGTTGTGTTTGCAATAATTAAGTGTAACAAAATCCCAGTTTCATCATATCAGTCATTCTCTTCTGCTATCTTGTTGTCATCCAGCTACCATACCCTGACTGGACAGGTCGCCTGTCTGTCGCAGGGCTAACACGCAGAGACAGACAACTCACATTCCCACCTATGGGTTCTTTAAATAAATAAATAATACATACATACATAAAGGCAGATGAACAACCATTGATACCAGGCAACTTTAAATTTTATATCTTGGCCCCAATGAGACTATTGGGGCCAAAGCTTTCGACTTTGTCGAATTCACTCGCTCGCTCTTTGTCAACTGATCCTTTCCCCTCCAGAAGAACCATGTCTATGTTGTAGCAAGGACACATGCTGTTGCACTCACATATTCAAAGTAATCCCAAATTGGACTCTGGCGCTTTCTCCTCGACTTTTCCTGACATGATTCTGCGCGTGGACGGAGCAACACAGACGACTCGACTAACGTCTGCCACCTGCTGGCATAATGAGACAGCAAGAAAAAAATCTGGAAACTAAACTTCATTTTCACCCTTGACTATTGTATGACACGCACACATCAACGAAAACTAAACACATTTTTGCTATAAATTCAGTTAATTTTAGTTAGTTTTGTGAACACTCATTACAGTTTTAGTTAGTTTTCCTTTTTTTGTTTTTATTTTTATTTCCATTAACGAAAATGTTTTTTCACTTCTAGTTTTCGTTATTTCGTTAGTTTTCGTTAACGATAATAATCTTGGTCTCATGTGCTTTGAGTAATCCTTGTTTGCCCTCCCTAAGGAAATTTGTAATAGGAGCTTATTCTAAATCCTGGTTAAATGTTACAGAAAAAATCTTTTGTAAAAGAAGAAAAGTCCACAAAAATGTTACTTTAAGTTAAAATGACAAAACCCTATAATGGTAGAAATCTGTCAGGACCAAGGTCACGCTCAAGAATGTAAACTAAAGAGTCAGTAAGTCATTGTAGGAGGCCAGGGTGGATGGATTAGTCTTTGTTTCACATTACAAAGATCAGCATTTCTAGCAGGTTTGCAACCTTGACAAGAAATCTTCCAACCTTAGCAAAGTCTTTATTTGAACCCAAAAGATGACCTTTCCCTTGCCGTTCTACAGTCTTCAACAAGTTATTTTTTAGTCTAAAACCAGCAAAACTTTAACCAACTATTAATTCTTTTTCAGCAGTTAATTGTTGAAAAGTAATTGGAAAGCTTACACGGGTCGTGTCAGTGGGTGATACGACCTGTTTGGCTCTCCAGGTCTGAGGACTTTTTTCACAGTGTTACAACAAAGCACTAAATGTGCCGTTAATCTGGGTGCAGTGTATCCATTGTGTTGTGCATTAAAGTGCCAAGCACATGGACTGTGGTCATGATTTTTTCCCTTTCTTTCTGGTTATAATGCATGTGTATTTGTGTGTCTGTTGATTCATTAAACAGGAAGTTGGCTTCATAATTAATTTCCTGTCTTAATGTCGGGAAGATGGATGAGGACGATTACGTGTTACAGAGACAAATGCAACAAAGCAGATAGCAGAGGATTTGGCTTTCTTTTGTGAAATTGCTTTCGGTAGATGGATCACTGTGGGGACCTTGGACTTCTTCAACTGATAAAAAAGTCATTTTCCACATAAACTGCATCAGCAAGCACAAAAGATAGCAAGAGGCACACAAACACTCTGCATTATGAAATCTTGCAAATGCTAAAATTATACAAATTTCCCTATGATTTTGTGATGTCTGAAGGCTCCAACTAAACGATTGCATAACACGTGACTCATATGACCATATGAACGATGTAACACCAAGCAGTCACTGTAAACATGACTGTGTGTGCGTCATTCTTCCCTAAAACAAAGTGTCCACACATGCTTACGCTCAATATAAACTGTTATCGGATTATCTTTCAATTGCTGACTCTCATCATATCGAGCTTAAGCTTCTCTGTGACCGTTCGTCCCTCCACATACTGTTACATGTACGCATAAACACAAACACAGGCACAAGCACCACGGGTATACATATGTGTCGCTTATATTCTTGGTTTTATTTGGACACACAATCAATCAATTAGCCAGATTTATATTTAGTGCTTGTGAAGACGCTGCCATTAAATAACTGGCCCCAAATGTAAGAAAGAATCCTTCTCATATAGTTTCTGTTAATTCTTAGGCCACTTTGGGGCAGCAAAAACAAGAGAACAAGAGGAATTAAGAATAGCTACAACAACATCCCACAGACACCGAGCAACAACAATCAGTTTTGATTCTGGAGATCTTAAAAAAACAGATGGATCCCCTTCATAGCTCCATTTTGCTCTCTTTCAAGAACACAGGAAATTTAGACCCGGTAAAGTTTCTATCGTTCCCAAGCACAGGATTACTGATTCTCCCCCCTTATAGCCTCTTCATGCTTTTGCATTGGATATATGGTGAGCCTTAGCTGCAATGTTCCTCCTGAGCACATCTCAGGCATCTCATAGCGTGCAGTGCGGGGACCAGCCTCTCTTGAATGACTCACTGACTCAGCTTTGCTCAGCTAAGGAAAATACACACGATGCACTATGTAGGTTAAAGAATGAGCTGGATGACTGAGCGGAGTCAAGCCCACACTTGACACACTAATTTAAATAAATTGCACCGAGGATATAAATGTGTATCATAACAACTTGTGCCCTGAGTCTGTGCAAATGTTCTTTTTTGTCTTATGCAGCCACTGTGAGCCAGCATATCTGATTGTGATAGATACTAATTTTAACAGAAAACAACAAGCGCGAACTGATGATACACTGTGGAGCCGCTAATGACATGAATACAAACACACTGATGCAAGCCTCCTGTCCTAACATTCAGAGGACACAGTGATGACGAAACGAGAGCACCAATCACAACACCCCACCTTTTCCTCTGTGCTCTCCTTCCTCCTCCTTGTCTTCGGTCCTCTCTTTCCTCTTGTTTGTCCTATTATACATGCAGCCATGCAGATCTGTCTGTTGTGTAGGCAGAACTGCAGAGTCGCACTTCTTCCCGTTCTTCTTTTAGTTCTCTCCATTCATCTTCGTGTGTCATGTGGAGCAGATCCAGTCTCTGCTGTACTCGAAACCCCACTGCAGGACATTTCTCAGGGCCTGGACCTTTGCTGGGTGGTTTTTATGCATGTGCTCATCTGTGTGTGTTATTTTCTAGTCTCAACACCACACTCACTAGTCTTCTTGTTTTCTTTCCTACATTCCCACTCTGACTTTGCAGATGTCTTGAAGGTTACAGGTACAGTGAACACAATCACTCCAGAAGGATTTTACAACACTGGGAATGGACATGTGCAGATAAAAATATCTCATAGTAGCAGGGTATAGTGCACTTGTGAGCATATATGAGGGTGTTCATATAAATTGACCACATGCTAAACGCCCCCTTTTTAGATCTAATTTGCAATTAATTCAATCGTGGCAACTGCAATAGCTATGATATACATTATCTCATAAAAGTGAGTGCACCCCTCATATTTTTTGTAAATATTTTGTTATATCTTTTTATGGGACAACATTGAAGATATGACACTTTCATACAATGTAGAGTGGTCACCAGTCCCTTCCTGGTGTCATGTGACTCATTAGTGTTACAAGGTCTCAGATGCAAATCAAGAGGAGGTGTTGAATTTGGTGTTGTTGCTCTCACGCTCTCTCATACTGGTCACTGGAAGTCTAACTGCCACATTATAGGAAAGAAATCTCTGAGGATCTGCAAAAAAGAATTGTTACTCTACATAAAGATGGCCAAGCCTACAGGAAGATTGCCAACACCCTGAAACTGAGTCGCAGCACAGTGGCCAAGACCATACAGCAAACCTAGAACAAATCTCACCATGAAAGAAGTTGACTGCACATGCTCAGCAGCATATCCAGAGGTTGTCTTTTGAAAATAGATGTATGAGTGCTGCCAGCATTGCTGCAGAGGTTGAAGGCATGAAGGGTCAGTCTGTCAGTGCTCAGACATATGCCACACACTGCATCAAAAGGCTGTCGTCCCAGAAGGAATCCTCTTCTAAAGATAATGCACAAGAAAGCCCGCAAACAGTTTTTAAAGACAAGCAGACTAAGGACATGGATTACCTGTGGTCTGGTGAGACCAAGATAAATGTATTTGGTTCAGATGGTGTCATGGATGTGTGGTGGCAACTAGGTGAGGAGTATAAGGACAAGTGTCTTGCCTACAGTCAAGCATGGTGGGGGGATGTGATTGTTTGGGCTGCATGAGTGCTGCTGGCACTGGGGAGCTACAGTTGATTGAGGGAACCATGAATGCCAACACGTACTGTGACATACTGAAGCAGAGCATGATCCCCTCCCTTCAGAAACTGGGCCACAGGACAGTATTCCAACATGATAACAACTCCAAACGCACCTCCAAAAAAACCAGTGCCTTGCTAAATAAATCGAGGGTAAAGGTACTTGACTGCAGTGTTAGTCAAGTTACTTGAAAAAAGTAATCAGTAACTAATTACTGATTACTTCCCCCAAAAAGTAATCCTGTTACTTTACTGATTACTTATTTTCAAAAGTAATCAATTACTTAGTTACTTTTTAAAAACACTATTTACAACCTGAAGAGGTGATAAAGCGATAGATCTTTCAGCCCAATTCTACTTTTTCTGCATAATCCATCATACAAAATGTAATCAAATGGAAAAGTCTCTTTTTTTAACTTGTTTTATTAGTTTTAATCTTTTAACTTTATGCATCAAGCAAAAATGTAATTATCTGCAACATTCTCTGACTTGAATAAATTAGTTTAACATTTAAACCTATTTTCTGCACATTCCAGCTCATAAAATAAAATATTTTTTGTGTTTACACTCAGTCTTTCAAATAGATGCAAGTAAAACACAGCAGAAAATAAATAAAGTCAAAGACTCAGCGGTCCTGTTGCTCTATTTGACCTGTAAAGCAGGACTGCGGTAGGCGGAGGTTTACCCTGGTGCAGGTGTGCCGCGGTCAGTTGAAGAATCCGCGAGTTTCTCTGTGAGTTTCCCATTAAGTCTTAGCTACTCGGTGCTTGTTCAGGGGTTTTTTTCGCTGTAAAAAGAAGTTTTCTTCCCACGCACGATGGACGCTAATGTTTTTGTCACGTTTTATGGAATCAAACTCAAAGTAAGGTCAGTACTTCCACGCTTTAAACGCTGCATGCTCATACTCTCTCCCACAATCGATATATGATCCATTGTTGATTTGCACACAGCTGTTGTCACTAACGGCGCACTCGCTTACGTCACTGTCGTGAGACATTCTCGCAAAAAATCACGGTTTTAGTAACGCAGTAACGCAGCGTTCCTACGGGAAAGTAACGGTAATCTAATTAATGTTTTTGCAATAGTAATCCCTTACTTTACTCGTTACTTGAAAAAAGTAATCAGATTACAGTAACGCGTTACTGCCCATCTCTGCTTGACTGGCCAAGCATGTCTCCAGATTTAAACCCTATTGAGCATCTGTGGGGCATCCTCAAATGGAAGTTGGAGGAGCACAAGGTCTCTAACATCCACTAGCTCCATGATGTCATCATCGAGGCGTGGAAGAGGATTCTAGTGGCACCCTGTGAAGCTCTAGTGAACTCCATACCCAACAGAGTTAAGGCAGTGTTGGAAAATAATGGTTGCCACACAAAATATTCACACTTTGGGCACAGTTTGAACATTTAGACATAAATGGCTGTGTGTTGAGTTATTTTGAGGTGACAGCAAATTTACACTGTTATACAGCCTGCACACTGACTATTTTACATTATATAAATGTGTCATATCTTCAATCTGTCCCATGAAAAGATACTATAAAATATTTACAAAAATGTGAGGGGTGTACTCATTTTTGTGAGTCTCACTCCTGACACATGACATCTGTCACCTTGGATAAAATCTAAGTGTTTTTTGTAGCTCCTGTCTGCTGGTGGCAAAAACTTCTATGGTCACGGAGTCATAAAAACTGCATATACAACATGACTGGCTAGTAAGTTTCTAGTTTTGACTGCTGATTGGCTCTTCTGGAGGAATGGGCGGGGCAATCTGCATCTTTAGGATTTCACAGTTTCCCTGCAGATTCCTGTTCAAGATTCTTTAAGTGCAGGTCTCCTCCTTATATAATGTCTCTATAACAGCACACTTTAATACCTCTTTCATCTTTTATCCAATCTACAGGCGATCGTGGCTCAAGAGTTGAGAGTTCGTCTTGTAATCGGAAGGTTGCCGGTTCGAGCCCTGGCTTGGACAGTCTCGGTCGTTGTGTCCTTGGGCAAGACACTTCACCTGTTGCCTACTGGTGGTGGTCAGAGGGCCCGGTGGCGCCAGTGTCTGGCAGCCTCGCCTCTGTCAGTGCACCCCAGTGTGGCTGTGGCTACAATGTAGCTGCCATCACCTGTGTGTGAATGGGTGGATGACTTGATGTGTAAAGTGCTTTGGGGTCCTCAGGGACTAGTAAAGCGCTATACAAATACAGGCCATTTACATGCTTTCTCTTTCGTTTTTGGTCTCACTTTGCCTGCCTACGTCTCACCCTCATCACCCTTCAGTACAGCTCCCCCTCATACTCCAGTCCAGACTTGCAAACCTGAAGGGAGTCAGTGGGTTTTGCCAGTTGTTATCCTCTGAAACAATCCTGCAGCCACTTGATAACAGAAGTAAGCACCAAATCCTCTACCAGGGCCATCCTCTGCTTCTGTATCATATAGAATAACTGAGTCATTAATCCATTACTGTAAACTATCAGTGTATGATAAATAGAAGGTAGGAAGATAAAAAGGAGGGAGCGAATGCAGAAAGCAGATTTTGATATACCTTATTGATGGATGACAATGGCTTCCCTGGCAAGAGATATTTTTCTTTATTCTATTCCTCTCTTTATTGAACCTGATATCCGTGTATAAAAGAACCAGAGGTTGTTGGATGTCCTTTTATTTGTTTGTCAGATGGTTAGTGAATTTCTCTGCATGCGTTTGTGTGACAGTTCAGCAGTTATTGCTGAACTACATCACAAAAAGACAGGGATAAGGTGAGAGTACCTGTAGAAAAGGGAGATGGATATGTTTGGTAGGATCTAAATGGACAGAGATAAAGAGATGTTTTGGCTCTTGAGAATAGCAGGAGGGGATAAAAGACAGCAGGGAATGTAAATCTTTATCTTTCTTCTTGCTCTACTGACAGCCAGGCCTGGGTAAAGAGCACTGAAATGAATGGCTGAGTGAAGAAGAAAGAAGGAGGAGGGAGAAGGACTAGACATGAGGGGAAAGATGGAGGATGAGAAGGCAGGAGGAGGGTTCGTGATCCATCTTTTGGGACCTGACAGCAGATCAATACTCTCTGATCCAGGGCAAAGCGCTCACATCTCTCCACAATCCTTGCTTTCCTTCTTGTTCTCAATCTCCACACTCAGCTTCATTCATCTTCTCCTTCCATCCTCGTCTTTTCTCTGGTGTCTGTGTCTGTGACCTCTCTCACATTGTTCCTTACAAACAGGCCAGCAAGCTGCCATCCCGCACTGTACACATGCTGCCAGTGTTTGTCCTGATAATAACCCAGGAAATATGAACTTTCAAATATGAACCAAAAATCTGAAACGTTGGAAAAGCTTCAAAAAGAGAAACCATACATACTTTTACTCATTTGTCTATGTGTTGAGCCTTTATGTTTTTACAGAGCCCATCCATCCATCTTCTGAAACAGCTAAAACTAGACTACATGAACAAATATTTGCTTACGTTTACCGGAAAACAAAAATGTTATAGTTAAAACTTTTGGTATTGGTGGCTACAGTGAAATAAAAGCCTGCTATAAATTATTCCTGATGGAATTATAAACAATTCAGGGACACCACCATATTTTGATCCACCATGCAATACCATCAGGAAACTGTTTGAGTGCTTCACTTTTCAACCTGACGATGATCCCACATACACAATCAGTGCAGTAAAAGCATACCTGGATTGAACAACACACAGTGTAACTCTATCAGTCATGGATTGGCCTCCTCAGAACCCAGACATCAACATCATTGAAGCAATAAAGAGAGCCAAGAGAAGAGCTTTGAATGTCCTTCAAGTAGCCTGGAGAACTATTCCTGAAGACCACTTAAAGAATTAAAAAAGGAAAGCACACCTAAGAAAGTCCAGGCTGTGTTGAGGAAAAAGATGGCCATACCAAATATTGACTTTCAAGCTTGTTAGAAGTGTACAAACTCTGTTTTTGCCTCATATCCTATATTTCCATGTATGTTCGCGCATGTTTCAATAAATAGCTGCAGCCGTTTCCCATTTTCCCAGCAAAATATTAAGAAATGAAGGAGTGGCTGAAGACTTTAAGTTCTGTCCACAAAGCTCTAATTATCTTATCTAATTCGTCTTGTAACCAGAAGGTTGCCGGTTTGAGCTTGGACAGTCTCGGCCGTTGTGTCCTTGGGCAAGACACTTCCCCTGCTGCCTACTGGTGATGGCCAGAGGGGCCGATGGCGCGATATGGCAGCCTCGCTTCTGTCAGTCTGCCCCAGGGCAGCTGTGGCTACAACTGTAGCTGCCTCCACCATGTGAGAGTGAATGAAAAGTGCTATATAAATGCAATCCATTATTATTATTATTAATATTATTATTAATATACAGCTAAAATTCAGCATTAGATAACATGCAGACAGGTTACAGTAGGCTAATACTTGATGACCAAAGTAAAGGAATGACTTCATTTTATCTATATGACCATTCACAGTGGCTAGCTATCGGCTGATTTCTAAAACAGCACGTGTCTTATTAAATCTCAAAATGCAACCAGCTGTTCACTGACACCTTTAGTCAAGACTGAAGAACCTTCCATACAGCTGTCAGCTGACGCATTACATCACATCTATCTAAGAGTACGCGAGTAAAATTGATGTGTGTGTGTCTGGTCTGCAATCCTTCGATCCATATGTTTGCATGCTCTGATGGAGCGATAGAGAGAACAGAGATCAGGTTAAACCAGACGAGGCAGAGATAAAGTATGAAAACACGAGGCTGTGGTGTCTTATGTCATCGCATAAGGCAGCAGATGCGCCATCGAATTCAATTAACAGCTTAGCCGCCCCTCCCCCCCCCGCGAGTACGCTGGCTTAGCCTGACCAAGATGACATCAGGGAATATGGAAGCTTTTTTCCCCCCTGGAAATCCCTGTAATGTTTTCACTCATCTTAAACTGACACCGGCTTCTGCTGCCTGCCACTCACAGCTCACAGATGACTGCTGTAATGGACTGGCAAGAATTGATTATGTAAGCCAGTAGTAACATATCATTTGATTACTAGTGGCAACCCCACAGAAAACACAATTATTTCAAACACATTAGGAGGCACCGAGTTGACCTGCTAACCTAATGAAAGATAATGAGTTAATAATCAGTAGCTTAGAAACTGTACTGAAGCAGGAGAATCTAATTTTAATTCCATCAACCAAACTGAAATCGATGGGCTGTCTCTACAGTGAGACACTGACCAATCACCTCCTTACTTTTTTAATCTTCCTCCTGAATGAGAATGTAAAGGTCAGTGGCTTAAAGATTTGCTATAAATCTGTAAATCATGTTCTTATTGATGACCGTGCATATATCTCTTAATGTGAAAAATTAAAAAAGTTATCCACATGTTCACAGAAATAAGAGCATTATCAAAGTGACTGAAATCTTCCGCACTCACTCACCCTGCAAAAATGAGAGGAGTAATGAATAATGAAAGAGACGTATTCATCACTTTCTTTTCTGACAGCAGTGTTGAAGCCGTTAAAGGAAGCTTACTTGGAATTAAATGTTCTTCTTCCTGGTTTCTGTTAATGGAAATCAATAGTAGGTGACTGGATATATATGTAAAGTCTACTGCTTGGTTTTTTTACCTGTACACCAGGAAGCTTCATTCAGGACAATCAAAATTTTTACGCCATTTTTTTTCATCTGTGCATCCATTTGTATTTATTTGTGTATATACACATGTGGTGTGTCATCTGAAGCTAATAGAGAAGTCAGGGCTTCTATTTACAGTAGTGGTGTGCGGATCGATACTGAAATATCGATTCCTCCGATACCAGTAATTAAAATATCAATATTTTAATGATTTGGGGTAAATTTCTGGTTTATCATTAACAGGAACACAGTGGAAAGAAACTATATAATTTGGATTGTCTAAACTGGAAGGAACTACTTCCTCTTATGCCTTTCATAATCATATGCGGAACACGGCTGTATAAATGTGTCAGCCCCTGGCGTGCACACTCACAACAATGGTTGAGTGTAAACGGAGTCGTGTGTGGACGTATTTTGCCTCCACAAACGATACATGTGGCAAGACAGTGAGGTGTTGTGGTAACACTACTAACCTTGTCAAACACCTCAGAGTAAATCATATCACAGAATATGACGAGCGTATGATGAGGCGAACTGAAGGGGAGGAGAGGGACAGGTGCTGCTATAGGGCGAGACAGACGTCTCTCGCGGAGTCCATTAGTGCTGCAGGCAGGCAAGATGTTCAAATAGCACACAACTAAATGTTTTTTTTAACTTTCTATATGATAATTCTGCATTATTAAGCAATAAGAACAAGTCTGATGCCCTCGAATCATTATGAAGCTTTTATTTGAAATACAATAAAACATTAAGTTTTTGTACAAAGTATCGTATCGGATCAGTATCGTCGATACCACCCTGAATTTTACTTGGTATCGGATCGAAAAGTAAATCAGTGGTATCGCACATCACTAATTTACAGGCACCACATAGTCAGAGGAAACTGAGCTATAACAGGGCAGCTTACTGTCTGAGAAAGAGACCTGATTTCTCCTCTAGAGAAATCCTACAACCACAAAAGCATGTCCTCGTGCCATTGTTTTATTCTTTCCGTTTTTTTCTGATTTTAACTCCAGAGAGCAAAGAAGAGAGAGAGGGAGTGAAATCCATTCTGAATTTAAACAACAAAGAAATATACCTAGCATTCAAAGAATATCTATAACCCTTGCAGTGAAAAGCAGCAAAGTGAGGAAATAGAGTAGAATAAAAGAGAAAATTTTAGGCATATAGTTGGGTTAGATCAGGCGACCCTGAATCCTCCTTTAGTTATGCTGCAATAGGCATAGGCATAGGCTTCCGGCGTGATTCCCATGATGCATTGAGTATTTCATCATAAGCCACCTTTCTCATTCACTATGTGTTAACAGACCTCTCTGCATTGAATCATACTTGTTAGGGGGTCATATGATTGTTGAATTTTTCTCTGTATGTATTATTGTAGGGTCTACCTTACAATGTAAAGTACTGTGAGGCGACTGTTGTTTGGATTTGGAGCTGTATAAATAACACTGAATTGAATTGATTTGGATTGGACACATCAAGGGTGTGCATTATCTCCCAGTGAAAGAAAAAAGAAATGCACTGTGGGAAAGATTTAATTGGACTGTGGCAGGAAGTGGCACTCCTGAGCCACTGACTGGAAGGTCACTGGTATGAAAAGTGGGGGGATGGAGTCACATGAAGAAAAGCTAGAGAGCTGCTCTGCTAGAAAGAAGAAGGGGAAACGTGCTCAGTGACTGGACGAGGTCAGAGGTCGGTGTGACAATGTCACCACAACCCCCCTGACGCGGTGTCTGAAGAATGCTGAGGTAGGGGGCCATGAAAGAAAGGGAAAGGACAGATGGTTGAAGACAAGCAGAGATGTCGCCTGTTAGCATCAAAGTGCACTGAAGGAGGTAATAGACTTACAAGTTTGTTGCTAATATAGGAAGAATTAAACTTTGAATTCAAATAACTGTTTTGTTTTGTTTAAATCTAAACAAATTAGCACAAATTCTCTTTCAGGCTATAAACATTGAAGGTTACACTCAGCTTTTTGCATACTTAAGCATACACTTTGATAAGATTTTCATGTAATTCATTTGCAGTAATTTGAATACCTTTTGTTAATGCCAGAATGTTAGCGTTCTATAATTTGAAAAAAAAGTTTTTTGCACTCACCTATTCTTCATGCCGGAAAAGGGTGGAGTGCCCACTCTGGGTCAGGGACAAGTTCCTGCCCCAAGTGGAGGAGTTTAAGTATCTTGGTGTCTTGTTCACGAGTGATGGGAGATGGGAGCAGGAGATCGACAGACGGATTTGTACCGGTCTGTGTGGTGAAGAGAGCGCTGAGTGTAAAAGCAAAGCTCTCAATTTACCGGTCGATCTACGCGCCTACCTATGGTCATGAACTGTTGGTAGTGATCGAAAGAACGAGATTGTGAATGCAAGCGGCGGAAGTGGGCTTCAGCCATCCGGGAGGGGCTCAGAGCAGAGCCACTGCTCCTCCACATCAACAGGAGCCAGTTGAGGGGGTTCGGGCATCTGACAAGGATGCCTCCTGTGCACCTCCTGGGTGAGGTTTTCCGGGCATGTCCCACAGGGAGGAGGCCCCGGGGCAGACCCAGGACAAGTTGGAGAGATTATATCTCTTGGGAACGCCTTGATGTTCCCCCGGACAAGCTGGAGGAGGCGGCTGGGGAGAGGGAGGTCTGGGCTTCTCTGCTTGGGCTGCTGCCCCCGCAACCCGGCCCTGGATAAGCGGAAGAAAATGGATGGATGATGGATATTCTTCATGCAGCCTTTCACTCCGACCACACAAGGATGAGTTTACCCAATTTTCAAATTTTTTACATGCAAATAAACATATCTAACCAATTAGATCACTGCAGTTAGCAACAATTGTGCTCATAGCTACAAACACACAGTGGTACTGAAAACACAATGATATAGAAATTGTAAAATAAAACAGTTTTACCACAGACACACAGCTAGACTCTGCTCCAGGTTAATCGGCTCTCTGTTTTTCTGTCTTTTTTGCAATGCGTTTTTTGAGGACACCCTTTTTTGGAAAATCACAAAGCTTTCACTGTGTGCATGCATTACGCGACACATTTGCCTCGGAAAAGTTCTGAATTTTATGCACTTTTTCTTTAAGCACTTCATAAATGATGACTGTGTAGAAGAGAACTTGAGTCTGGTGAGCTGGTGATCACAAGCTGAAGTCCAACACTGTCTCCTTTGTGTGTGATTTTTCCTTTCTTGTGATTTTTTTTGAGTGAATGGCGGGATCAGAGGGCAAAGCAGAGCAGATCATGATATTGATATTGATACATCATTGATATTGGAAGTGTCACTTTTTCGCGAATAAAGTCAGAACAAATTTGGACTCAAAGAGAAATATGTTAACCTCGTACAGAACCTCACTTTAAAAACTCATCGTAAAGCCTAGCATTAGCTATCACAAGCCAGGGTGTCAAACTCAGCCAGCTTTTTGGATAACCCCCTGTGCATCCTGCTGGCAAATCTCACAATAACTAATATAATGAGATCCTGTAAAAGAGAGTATTACATTAAAAGGTTAGAACACAATAAAGATAGCACAAGAGATATATGGAATGTATTAAACAGTATAATCAAAAATGAATCAAGGAATAATGATTACCCTGGGTACTTTATAGAAGGGACAAGAAGTATTAATAACATGGAAGAGATA
>NW_024582586.1:499107-524803 GCF_018398535.1 Haplochromis burtoni
AAAAAAAACAATTAAATGAATGAGAGGTAAAACTTGAGGGGGTAGGGACAAATAAGTAAATACTTCTGCCTACTCCTTTTCAAACAAATAATGGAATGATAGTTTGTAATGATTGTGAAGTTTGAAATGTTTGAAATAAAAATGAACTGAACTGAACTGAACTGTACCCAGTCCCAGACCCCCAGCACAGTCTTGGCTCATGCCAGATCTTAAGCATGTGTTAACATTTAAATTTTGGTAATTAGCATAGCTAGTTTTTTTTTAAATTTTGTTTTAGCAGACTGATTATCTATAGACTATATTCAGACTTGTCGGCACTGCTAGTGTAGCGGTATCATGTGGAATTCCGGGTCTCGTGACCTGGGTTCACTTCCCAGTGCAGTGAGTGGTGCTTGAGCGCCATGTTAGTAGGGTTGGATCATCAAGGGCAGGGCTGTTACTTGTAATCTCTCTCATCAAAATATCTGCTATATTCAGGTAAAATCAGTTATTGTATCAGTACTGGAAAAGAATAGACCCGATGTATGGAAAATGTCTTTAAAGACAGACATCTCGAAAAAAACAAAAAAACAAACTGTTTCAAAATACACCAGTACGTGAAAAAATGAAAGGTGAGTTATGTTGTGTTAACTCATTACTGTGAAAAGTTAAACTCACATTTAGTGGTTCAGCGGTCAATAAAATGTGTTCAGAATTTGCAAATTGATGATGATTCAAATGATGGAGCACTGCTCTACTTTATAAAAGCTGTCTTTATAAGTAAAAGTACCATTACTGATAGTTGGTAACAGCAAACTGGCCCTGTATTTACTTGGTATCGGGTCAACACCAAAACCTGCAGTATCACATAGCGCTAACACAGACTTTAACCAGTAAAGCTGATTCTGACCTTTTAGTACACACAGAGCAGGCGCTTTTGCCTACATGACAAATATGTCGCCTCATTTATTGATCGTTTGGTCATATTTCCACTTGACCAGAAGCCATAAAAAACACAAGCATGAGTCGCCCATGGACACACACACACATTTGTATGCACACGCCTCCTGCCTGTATTATTCCTCCATTTACTGAATAATGTATGAGTTGCCTACCAGTGCGCTTCCCTAACAGATGCTCCCCTCTGTCACTCATCCAGCATTACCCGCCCCCCTCGCTCTCCAGCACAGACTCACACATCCTGAATATGTCCAGAGGTCACACAAGGGCATGACAGAGACAGTATGCTACCGCACAAAACAAATGCTCTCCCCAGTTATTCCCAGCAGTGTTGTGGCTGCCTTGCAGCTCACGCTCATGCTTCGCTCTCATTAGCTTAGGGCAAGAGTAAAAGCTTGATTAAGTAGGTATTGTTCACACAAAGCACAGGAGACAATGAGGGAGAGCGCGGTGGCATCATGCTGTCAGCCAGGCTCTCCTTTTAAGTTTGAATCAGTGGAACTTATCAGAGCTCTGGAAATCAAGATGAGAGGGTGGAATGAGAGGCTTTTTTGGAAATAAGAAATCTGCTGGCAGTGAGCGCAGCCGTATAATTTCCTCTCCTGGCTCTCAGATGCTCTTCCTATCAACGCCATTGATCTAGTGTGTCTGGGGGGATCTCTCTATGTCTCTGGTCTGTCTGGGAAGAGAAACCAAAGAAGAGGATTGGGGTGGGAGGGGGAGAGAGAGGAGGAGGAGAAGAAGAAGAGCAGGAGGAGGGAGGAGACGGGGGAGGAAGACAAGATGAAAGGGGCTGGTGGAAACGTGAAGATAAACACCACAGTTAAAAGCAGGGGAGGGAAGAGAGATGGGAGGAGAGAAGGGGTGGGGGGTGGAGAGTGCTTTCACCGCCACCTCTACTACTCTCGTTTCAAACCTGAGCCTCGATCCTCTCCTCCCAACCTTGATGACGTACCCTGCAGCGAGCACATAATGAATGCTACTCTGCTCTCCGTGGACTAGAGCAAGGATGCAAGGCCATTTATTCCCAGCGAGGACAAGGGCATTAGAGTCACACAGCAAATGCGCCGCAAACCCGTTGGATGAACTGGGGTCTCGCTCACCCCATTAAGTGTGCACTTATCCAACACGTTCTCACACACCTGCAATAAAACATTAGTGCTAACAGGTGGAACAGGAAAAAAAATAAATCCAGACCTACACTCGCTTTTTGTCCTCTCATTTCCTTCTGCCACTCTCGTATCTTAACAGATTAGCTGCATTAGCCATGAAGTGATGGCGATTTTCACAGCTAGGATCGATGGCCAGGGGAGATAATTGGGATAAAACCATTGTAATATTCATGTATTGCTGTGAGCAGTGCAAGCTGGCTAAAAATACCCTCCAATAACATCAATTAAAAGGCTTTCACTGTTCGGCAGGGTAGCTGCCTTCCTGAATATACCACAGTATAATGTAAAGTATTTGCTGACTGTGGGTTCCAATTAACAGCACACATGATGATTCTGCTGCGCTTAAACCAGGTAACGACCATCTGATGATGACTGCTCTGAACAGGAGAACTGTCAGCCACCCCTGAGCTGTATTTGACTTACTGGTTAAAGCATTTGACAACACTTGAAAGTGAATCTGAGTACAGTATTATGATCTTTCTTACTTTATTCATTCATGATACTATTGCCACTCCATCCTTTGTGTTCTGCTCTTTAGCGTTGGGTAAGGAGCATGCTAGCATGACAACATGTCCATGAAAGCACTGAGACTGGTCCAAAAGAGTAAAGCTGTGGGCTGTAAAACCGAACAGATGAATTTAAGGATGCTAAAATTCAGAATTGTGCTGCTTTGCATTCAATCCCGACTGAGCCTTGTAAACATACATGCATGTTAAAGTTTTTGATGGAGGGGCAGCTTTAATGGCTAAATCATCACAACTGCTTCTCTCGAATGTTTTTGCAGGTTGAAACTTTCCAGCGCTTCAGTTCTCACTCCAATCAGTGATGTCACAGCAGGTGCTTTGCCTTTGACAGCTGATGGAAAGCTCCTGCTGTGACATCACTGATTAGGAATGTGGTGAAAAGTGCAACATGCCTGAAAGTTTCAACCAAAGAGAGACAGCTAGAGATTTTTCATCTCTGTGTGAGTCTGTCTCGGGTGATATATATATATATATATATATATATATATATATATATGTATATATGTGTGTGTGTGTGTGTGTGTGTTCGTGTATGTGTGGTGCGATGCAAAACAACATAGTTCGATGTTGGAACTTCCCCTTTCAAAAAGTATATTTTGGCTTTATTATACCTGGCATGGATATTTTGTGCTGCTGCTGACATAGCTGGCATGACCTCACCCACTGCTTTCTGCAGAAAGGGATGTATCTGAGTGAGACCCTAACTTACCAATCACATTGTGAGACAGTGATTCAAGCAAACCCTGTTTTATTGTCTAACTTTATAATTAAACATCATGCTGTATGTTTAAGACTGGAAACTAGCCGTTAGGATCATAAATGGGGAAGGCTGTGGCTCAGGATGTAGAGCAGGTTGTCCACCAATCAGAATTCAAGATAGTTCAATTTTCAATTCATTATTATTGATTATGGAGTCAAATCACAAAAACAGCTGCCTTAGGGTGCTTTATATTGTAAGGTAAAGACTTACATTAACAAAGACTAACCTTAACAATAAATTGACCCCTTATGAGCAAACAGTTAGTGACAATGAGAAGGAAAAACTCCCTTTTCACAGGAAGTAAAAGCTAATGATTAAATGCAGCGTGGTGTATAAACACAACGCGAGTATTGAGTGCAAGTCCATTTATAATTAATAGGGAAATACTAAAATGGAGGAATTTATCATAAGCCTCTAAACAGTCAGCTCATTTTGGAGCCAGAGGAGTCGCCCCCTGCTGGTCATAAGAAAAAACACTTGCAGGTGTAAGGAACTTCTACTTTGGTTTCACTGTTCAGACTCAGAGACAGCATCCCTCTCTTTAATACAGTCTGTGGGTGGTAGCTGTTTAATTCTTTAATAGGCAAGACTCTAATCAAAGCTACTGATGAAAGTAGCTTTTTCATATAGAGACGAATGCAAAGAGGAAGGAGCGTTCAGAGCAGGGTCAGGGCTTTGTGCTCAAACTGCACACAGCCAATAAAATCCGGGAATTCTACACACAATACCCCACAATGACAAAACATTTTTTTTAATTCTTGCAAATTTATAAAAAACATACTTAGCTTTTGCAATGACGCTATAGACATCTCACTTGGAGCCCTGCTTAGACTGAGAGCGATATTGACTTACCCTTTCTGTGTTTGTAGTTAGTTTCTGGTTAAAACAAGGGTTAAACACACAAAGCACCCTCTTGTCACATGTGATTTTTCGGACAGATGAGGGAAGCTGTGTGGATGCCAGACTGATGTTGGCATGGTAATCAATCAGACGAGTGTGGAAAATCATTGCGATATGTTATTATTAGAACAAAATAGCCAATTTGTCACTCCATTATGCACGCACACACACATAGGTAGCCTTCAAAGCTGCCTGTGGGCCACAGAGTACATGCGTTGTTTGCACAGCAGAAATTAGATCACTCATTAAGTCCCCAGGGTCATAATTCCTCAAGAGAAGGCTGAGAGGAAGCTGTGGATGAGAAGAGCCTCAGCTTCTTCGGCAGAAAATGGAGACAATAGAAAGAGTGGTGTGTGTGTGTGTGTGTGTGTGTGTGTGTGTGTGTGTGTGTGTGTGTGTGTGTGTTGGGTTTATCTGGCTAATGCGGGAGGAAGCAGGATGAGTGTGTGCTTGGTTTTTAGAGTAAAGCATGACAACAGATAAGAGCAGGGAACGATGTGGCACACAAGTAAGAGAGGGGAGAGACGGGAGGCAGGCTGATGCCCCGGTGCATTTTTATCAGGTCTGCATCCGAGTCGCCATGGAGATGGATGAAGGGTGTAGACACAGTTCAACATTCAAGGACACCTTGTCACCTCATCACATAATCTTGTCCCTTTGTGCTCCTTCTCTATCCTGTTAATTATCATCTCTCTTTATTCCCTCTTTCCTTTTACTTCTTTCTCCTCTGTGCAGCCAGTGTGGAACTTCTACAGCTCCTTCTGCCTTCATTAAAAAAAAAAAGAAAATACTTTGCATACAAATATGTATTTTCATAACAGTATTATGAGTTTTATTAAATGTCAGGGCACCTTGATTTTTATTCTGCTGTACGGCTAATGAGATGCCCTGCATTGTTGAAAATATTCATGCTTGGATTTGTTTCTCTAGCAACCCTCTTAGCTTGTTTGCACATCAGCCTCAAATGTCCTTAATTATCATTTTGTCATTTATTAAAAATTCCTCTTGAAAAGAAAGCAAGAATTTCTTCTAAGTCCTCATTCAACCTTGAAAATATCAGCGCAGTGGGAAAAGGGCTGGGTGTAACACGATTGCCCCCTGGTGGTCATCAGCAGCTGGAGGAAATGGCAGCTTTAACATTTTCATTAAGGTGTTTCTCGGTAAGTGACTGGCTCTAAACACACGACCCTTTCGGCGCTGTTGCTCCTCCATCTTTCCCACATGCACTGCACTTCATCTCCATATTCATTTGGCTGGAATCAGCTGCACCACACTACCCAGAGGTGACAGAGGCACGCCAGCGCTGGGACTTCGTGATTAAAGTCCGCCTCTGTATCCCGCTTTGAAGTCAGTAATGATATTCGGCAGACCTGGATCACACAGAATGAGAATTATAATGAAGGTGAGATTCCAGATAGGTTAGGTGGATTAAAAGGGGATGCATGCTACTGTGATACAAAAAATACATAAAAAGAGATGAGATACAAACTCTCTCTCTCTCTCTGCATATATATCTATCTATATCTATCTATCTAGATATATATAGATATATATACACATTCTTTTTTATAAACCACTACTATACTTGCACACTCACGTGGTCACTGCAACAGCTTTACACTTGCTGCATCAGGAATTAGCCAACTCGTGTGGCTAATTAATAACCTATGATGGACAAATAGTAAATAACAGAACCAGGCAGATAAGCTTTCTCATTTACACCATATAAAAACAAAAATCTGGCCACTACTACAGCAGTATGCTAGCTAATCAGTGTTTAACCAAAAATAAGTGATAGCTCTCTCTGGCCACATTTATTGCAGTATCTACAGAATAATTTGGAAGAATAATAACACATCAGTCAAATGCTTCGTTAACTTTGTTTATTATGTGTTTTGGTAAACGAGTGAATGGAGGTGGACAGAGAGTCTCTAAGTATGACTATACAAAAACTTGCAAAAGGGAAAGTCATTGATGTTACTGTGGTAAATTAATGCTTCATCTTTAAAATAAAAAAGTGAAAATGTGTTATCAGTAACAGTCTATCCCATACCCTTAATGTGATATAAAGGGTTTGGATAGTCTGGGAACAAATCTATCCAGATTACACGATACAGAAATGTGGCTCTGAAATGTGAGATTTTACGGTGTGCTGTGGCTCTGAGCACAGCAGCGAAAACTGGGGGAATAATCTAAATTAGCCTACACTTGCTTACAAGTGTAAGCATGAGTTTAAGATACGAAACTGTTCACAGGATTGTCTTTATATTCAAGAAAAAGTATAAAAAAGTAAATGCTACAACAGTACAAACAGGCTAAGTGTGCTGCTGTTTCTGACTGGCACTTCTTTTTAAGCTAAGCTGACTGTTTTACGTCTATGCTGCACCAACACATCATACTGAGCAGACAGCTCCAAAAGGGTCCTGCCTGAAGAGTTATTTCTGAGATGCATGTCATCTAATTCATTTTTATTATTTTATTGGTGGTGAGGCTGACCACTGCCAGCAGGCCAAAGGATCCACAGGCTGTTGGGAAATGTTCTGATGCTTCTGGCAGCCAGTCTGCTGCTGGGCCAGATGCGTAAAAACGGAGACAAATTCCATCCATCCAATTTGTCCTGCTTCTGTCATAGGATGAGAGGTGGGGAAAACCCTGGACAGGTCATCAGGGCGAACATTGAGAGACACACAGCCATTCACACCGACCGGCTGGTTAGAATGACCAGTTAACCTGACGCGGTTGTTTTAGGAGTGTGGAAGGAAGTCAGAGTACTTGGAGGAAACCCACACAGGTAAGAGCGAGAACATAGAACGTGACACAGCTGGTCTGATGCAGATCACAGCATCATGGTGATGTCTGGTGAATTAAAGGTTCATTAAATGTGAGCTTTCTTTAAATTAAACAAAAATGGATTATGGGATTATGGAATGGATTTTGTGGGTAGGCAATGCTGTGCAATGATCAGCTCTAGTGCATCACAGCAAGAAGGTCCTGGGTTTAAATCCATTTATCTGTTTGGATGCACCACAGAGGCTTCCGTTACCTCCCCCACAGTCCAAAGACCAACAATTTAGGTTAGCTGAGGACTGTGAATTTGGTGTGGGTATAAAAACACATTAAGCTCATTTGTGTACAGAATGATTTGTAGTGTAAAGGTCAGCGCCTGTCTCTTTCTACTGCCCTGGCATATCTGAGATCAAAATGAGTCGTATCTGGGCTGAAACTGGTTTGACGGCCCTGACCTGAGTGCCTCTTCCGCCGATGCTGCATTCGGGATTTAGTATTGCCATCTGCCGTGTGTAAGATTAAATTACATCTTCATTTTGTCACTTTTCACTCTGACTGGAAGGTGGCAGCAGATACCAACATCTGAGTGTAACCCAGAGAATGCTTTCTACTGCTGTTTATGCTAGTAATTACAGAGTCATTAAAGCTCACAGATCCACCCTCAGCTGTCGCCGCTGACTATTATCTGCAGATCAATGACACCGTGTGTGTGTTGCAGAGTGGATGTGCTTGTGGTGAGAACGAGGGTGGAACGAATACTTGGGGTTGAGTGCGAGTAATGGGGCATAATTAGGGGTGAATGTTGACACAGTCGCACACACACCAGGCGAGCACACATGCAATAGCCTGAGGTAATTTGGCGGCACTAAATGAGATTATCAGTAGCGAGGTGATTAATGAGCATCCCTACTGCAGAGCCTTATAATCAACAGCCACCGCTCTGCTGTGATACGCACTAGCTGGAGCCCAGCTCAGGTACATGATACCCAGCACCTGCTGCTAACATCAGCTTCTCCGCACCACATCACCGCACCAGGATACACAATCAACTCAAATCTGAGGCGATCAGCGGGCTCCCAGGGAAACTTTTAATTGCATTATTGGGTACTGATTGAATATATTCACCTGCTCCAGCAGTGGATTTAATTAAGTTTGTCTTTTTAGTAGGATTGGGTTAAATGGAAGTTTTCACTGTGCTGAAATTAGGTAAGTGGGTGAAATTTCACCAGTCAAAATACATACATAAATCTGCAGCAGCACATTACATCAGAATTTGACCTGCACTTGTTATATTGTAAACGTGATAATAATTGAAAATATTATATGGTTGTTAAATTTTCCAAAAAAGAAAGAAAAAAAGAAAAAAAAGATTATGTTATAAATATTTTGGTGCAAAATAAATAGTTTCGACTACAGTCAAAAACATTTTGTTTTAAAATGTGTAGGCTGTGTTCATTTAGAGAAAAGTTACTTTAAGCTCCTCTAAATATCCTTTTTAAAAAAAAAAAAAATTTAAAAAAAAAAATCTTGTTGGGGTTTTTTTTTCTTAGTCAGTGTGTGTCTGTACAAAAATCTCTGCTTAAAATTGAAAAGAAGAGGCAACTTTAAATTGCATTAACCTAACTTTTCTGAGTCAAAATCAATGATGTGCAACTTGTGCAAAGCTGTTGCTTACTAGCATACAAGATTTTATGATGGCAGCTAAAACATGATGTTCCAACTGCTCCAGAGTCACATGTTCCACTACATGACATTTTGAAGTAGTGAAAAGCATCATTTTTCACAGGATGTATTAATATTAAATATGTCAGCAAAGCACGGCTCCTTTCACCATCAGTGTGGCTGATTTCAAGTGGCTGAAGAGATTCACTTGCACAGATTTCACAAGGAGATCAGAATGAATTTTCTTTTCTTTTTTTTTTAAAGATACAGAGGTATTTTTAGTGGTACAACAGCACAAGCCCTTGGTAAAGACACGTGCAGCACGATGGCTTCTTGTGTTAAATTTAAAATGACTGAATTTGGTCATTTGCTTATTAGTGAAAATGTGTCCAATTTACGAGTAATTAATTCACACAGAGTTCTTCTATTAAAAAGATTGATTTTTTTTTTAAATTGAGAGTGAGTTATGAAAAGTCAAAAATGTTACAGTTGCCTGTGATCTCCCCAACAACGTGTCAAAGAAACGCCTTTTTGAAACCCTTACTTTTGAGCAAATGCGGCTAAAAGGTTTTTGTTTCTTTGACTAAAAATTATTAGAAATAATATTAATAGTTAAAAAAATACTCTCAGCTACTTCTATAATATTTGTTAATTTACAAGTTGTTTTAATATTTTCATTTTTCACCTGATTTGATGGAAAAAATGGAAAATCAAAGTAAGCCAAAGAGAGACAACTGCCACCAAGCGGGATAAAACTGGGGGGTTGTGGGAAATGTTGTCTTTTTTCTTAAGAAAAAAATTTACCAAATCAATCTTGAGAAAAACACGTGCAATCATCTCCAAATCCTTTTCTGTAATACTTTACCCATCATCCGTGTGTGCGAGCGTTGATTCGTTTTAGGATGGATATTTTCAGAAGCTTAATATTGCATCAACAGCCATCTATTTTGTTCTCACCTCCTACTCAGCAGTGGACTAAGCTGTTTCAGCACCTCTGTGTGCAGACACCTCAATCAGATAATGCTCTCTAGGTCTCTATAGCGAGCTGTTTGAAGTAGCTCCAGTGAACCGCCGCCTCCCCCAGCATTCGCCTCTTGTTCTGCGAGAGCTTGTGCAGTGTGTGCGGGGTGACAGGGTCAGGGTGACTGGGTCCCCTCTATCTCCATATAGGCTGTAGGCTACAGCTGTTCCTATGAGATTGGTACCTCAAACGCACGGACCGAGCCTTAGATGTCGTGGCGTGTGTGTGTTTTGTGTGTGTGATAAGGGCCAGAGGATAGAGACATCTTTACAGTGTAGAAGTGGGCGGATTATCTCATCATCGCTGCATTAAATACAAAGATGGAGGGAGTTAACCAGGTGCTGCAGCACCCACCCTGACTGCAACCTTTCACCTTTACTACAGCAGGCACCCTTTTTAAAACCCTCTCATCGCTGCTGCACTACACACATTATGATCCGCTGTCACTGTACTGCATCTTTTCCTCCTACTTTCTAATAAGGCATGCACTATATTACCCAGTAACTAATAAATAAACCAGATGCTGTACAGCTCATTCCTCTGGAGCATGTGACAAATATAGACCCTAGTTGTGTGCATTAATCTACACCTGAATGCAGACCCCGGCAAATTCATATGTATTTGAGTTTATGTGCATATAAATCACAATGCTAATAATGTAGATAATGTAAAATATACACGCTTCTTTACATACCTAACTTCAAACACTGCTGGTATAGTTGTTTGTGGCACTTTCGGCTTTGCCTCGCTGTTTTTGACTATCACACATCTAAGTTATTATTAGAAAGTCTTTCATTTTTCTCTTTTGTTTGTTTTATTATTAATAAGAACATATATAATTAATTGTGAGCGTTTATCAAAACCTCAATTTCACATTATATAACACCAAATAGCTACAACAGTCTCCTTAAGGGGTTTTATATTGTAAGATAAAGACCATAGAATAATACAGAGAAAAGCAAGCACTTGGTGACAGTGGGAAGGAAAAACTCCTTTTTAACAGGAAGAAACCTCCAGCAGAATCAGGGGTGAGGGGAGTGAGAAAGGACAAAAGAAACAGTGTGGAAGAGAGCCAGAGATCGATATTAACTAATGATTAAATGCAAAGTGGTGCATAAACACTGAGCGAGTGTAAGGAGGTGAGTGAAGAAGAAGGACTCAGTGCATCATGGGAAACCTCCAGGAGCCTAGGCCTATTGCAGTGGACCTAAGGGAGGGCAGAGGTGCACCTAATCCAGCCCTAATTATAAGCTTTATCAAAATACACACGGCACACCGTATTCAGATTATTCTATTATTATTATTCTGTGCTGCAGTTAGAGGAACATATGCATCTGAGCACCTTCACTAAAGAGGTCAGTGATTGGTTCAGCTTGTCTGATTGGTTTGTCAATTTGGTAGCAGGATTACTCAAAAAGTTATGGATGGATTTGAATGACTCAGAAGTGTTTAACTTCCAGATTTGGAACCCAGATTTAAAGATTTTTGCAAAGACTGGATATTTTGCACTAACTCTTCACAAATAAGCCTACAATAGACTGGTGCACCTGCCCCTCGCCCATGGAAGACAACGGATGGATGGAGGGATCTTCACAAATACATATCATATTAAAATAAGCTAATTTGCTATTCTGAAGTTAATATCCCAAACTAATCGAAACCAAGATATTTTTCTGGATCCAGCTTGGTGTGGAGGGAATTCACGGCCTTGTTTGTCTCTACTTTTATTATTACAGGTTGAAGGAACGTTTGTTGTTGCAGTTTATTCATACATCCTCAACATGTTACAGTGTGTGTGTTTTAAATAAAGGTGAAATTAGCCATGAAATCACAAGAGGGAATATCCAGAGCTGATTAATTCAGTTTTCACAAAACACTGCTGACACCACTGCCACACTTTCCAAGTGTCGCTGGCCCAAAGCAGAGCCACTAAGTGATCCCAGCTACGGAGCGACGGGTGAAAATGTGTGTGTGTGTCTGTATTCTCTGCATTTATCATCCTAGCGATCAGCACATGACTAATATTTACCCTGACCTCATCACTATTCATCTGTTGATGGCTCAGCGTCGCCGGGATTGATTGTTTATCATCCCAAGCAAACATATGGTGTGGAACAAAGAATGCATACGGTAGGAATATGAAGCGCTCTCGTGTTGCTTTCTGAATCAGGAACATGTGAGAGTGAGTGCTGCGCACTCAGGAAATCTGCTGATGTCCGTGTCTTCCTAAATCTGTTCAATATGCTTCCTTAAATCACAAAGTGACAACCTAATGACACGACACATCGGCGCTGTCGTCACTGCACAAATATGTGCTGCCGCGTGTTGTTTACAGTTGCACGCTGCCTCTTTGATCTTTGGCTTTTTCAAATAAAATCAAGTTTCTTACAATACCGCAGTACACTTTGTGTAACATATACCTGTATTTATGTATTATAGTGGTGCTCTTGCTCTTTCCTGCTTCAGCTCTGCCTGTGCGGGTTGCCATTTAAAGTGGCTGAATAATTGAGGGGTAACATTTGCGTCAGCCATCCTGGTGTGTGTGTGTGTGTGTGTGTGTGTGTGTGTGTGTGTGTGTGTGTGTAAGAGAGATGAGTGAGAGGACGAGGAGACACTTCTTCGAAACAGGTCACATGCACCCGCTGGATTGGCTGCAGCTGAGCAGCCATTATTAGCTGTGCCATCATCACATCACATAACACCTTTGTGTGCACAGTGTTGTTCACAGAAACCAAGCCTTTTTTGTGCTGCGTTACCACCTTATAGTGACCAGATATTCCAACAGTAAAAAGATAAATAAATAAAACAGTAATCTCATATGTAGTTTTTGTGGTTTTTATATAACCTAAAACAAACACACATTAAAGGGTAAAACTTTCTTTGTTCTATATTGTTGTCAAAGGGGACAAAAATAAAAGACAAACACTGCTAACTACTAACACTTTCAACTTCCGTACCATGCATTTGTAACTAGATACAAATTAGTTCATAAATATTAACATGTTTCTGTTCTTGGACTAGAGCAGCTTTGCATGACTCAAATTCTGATTGGCTGCCCTTCTTAAACTAACCAAGAAGGGCAGCCAATGTGCCTAAGATGAGCATATTAGGAATATCTTCTCTCACTGACATAAAAGAGAACCAAGAGTTTAAAAAAAAGCACAGAAAGAGTGCATTTTGAGCAGTCTGGAGTCTTTTGACTCACTTACTTGTACGTAAGCTGCCCTTGTTATCGACCATGTTTTTCTGAGCATCCGGCACTGTTCACTTTACACGACAGAAAAAAGGGGAAATTATAAAAGTTCTGTGTTAAAATGTGGCTAAAAATTATGAATATATTTGGGACTTTTTTTTTTTAGCTGTGGATGAATTCATATCGATTTATAGGTTAGCACTGTCTCTGTCCAGGGTCAGTCCACTGTGGCCTTTGTTCGATGCAATTTGTTAAGAAAGCTCAAGAAACTTATCCTTTTATCAAAAAAACTATTTATCTGGATTCCAGGTGTCAGCTTCCTCCATGTGATGTGTTTTACTGGTGGTGATTAAGTCAGCGATTGAGAAATGATTCATTTCCTGGTGGGATTACCTGAAATAGACACAACTCTAAATAATTTCAATGTTCCCTCAATTTTCTGGATCCCCCTCAGCGGCCTCTCTTCATGCCTTTAAGTTAATCACTTAAATCCACAAGACTTTCTGTTCATTAGCGAGCAAGCGTGCCCGACATTTTGCATTTCTTTTGTAACAGTCACAACCCTGACCTTTGAACCGCAGCGTCTCAGAGGTAACCGAGGCCAACCGCAGGAGTAATCCTCAAAATGGCCGCCTCGCTGAGATGACCTTTTATTAAAGCAAGGTTCCCTAACCTGAGTGAATACTGTTTCACTGCAAGCACAGGCTGACCCAACTAATCAAAGCCTGGTGTGTGTGTGTGTGTGTGTGTGTGTGTGTGTGTGTGTGTGTCCTATTTCAAGCAGCACACCTCATGAGTGTGTTTTCACACTGCACAGTGTTTCTTTAACCTCTCCTAGACTCCTCCAGGCCTCACCAGGACAGGAATCACAACAGACTTAGGTTACACATGCCCGAGTATGTATTTATATATACATGTGTGTGTGTGTGTGTGTGTGTGTGTGCACGCATGCACCACACAAACTTTAATTTTAACAAGGATTAGCTCTATATTTTCCTTTCATCAGTTTTCTGACGGATCCTCAAATATGTTCAAAATCAAATCGGGACAAGTGGCGCCCTGTGCGGATGTTTGGCTGGTAAAGCCCCTTCTACCTGAATGAGTTCGAGGCTGTTGAACCATCTCTCAACAAGGGACAACACCCTTGCCCACACACACTTGCGCACACACCCATTCTCTCGAGTCATTACAATAATCCCCCTCAGTCCGGATCCAGGAGCAGCGCTGGGACTCTTCGAACTTTCGATTAAACCAGACGCCGGCTAACTGCAGCTCAAACAAGAGGCCGCGGCCGACAGCAGACCACCAATGACGGTGTAGAAAAACAAAACCCAAAAAATATAAAGCACAGAAGAAGAAGGAGAGGGGGGGAAAGCCACGTGGGACCGTGCACGAGTTTGTGCACACGCACACACTGGCTGGTTCGCGGTTATTCTTCATGAGATGTACAGTTGAAAGCTGCAGCAGAAGCTAAAGCCGAACAGTGAGCGTGCATAATGGCATTTCCATACTGTGTCACACTAAAGCACAGTGACAATACACGAGCGCACACACGTTCGCAGATGCGGTGGCACTATAAACAGCTCTTTATATCTCTCCCATTCGAATCGATTTGTTTACGGTCGGCTGCCAAAGGGAACAAATCTAACTCTTTCCCCTTGAATACATTAGACTGCGAGTGAGGTTAGGAAGTGATAATGACTTCCCCTGCTGCTCCTCCTCGTCCTCTCTCCCCCCCACTCTTCCCTCTCCTCCCCCCTTCTCTCCATCTCCGCTCGTCTGCATCTGTGTCTCAGATGGGGATTTTGACTTGGACTCGTGTGATTGAAGGCAGACAGACCCGATCTTTCTCCCCGTCTCTTCTGTCTCTCTTTGGTCCTGGGCACAAAACTGCTAAGTCAAAGCGGCGCTGTCTTCCCTCCTTTTTTTCGCCTCTCTCTGAAGGAAAGGGGCCTTTATCCTTCAGGCCAGAACGCTATGGCTGCGCACGTCAGGGCTGTGCGCTGAATAACTGAAGGCCAGGAAATCTGAGAACAGCTTTCACTTCATTACCGTGTTCAAGTCAAACCACATCCCTGTACACTTTTTCCTTTTAATGAAATATTTCACAGACTAATCAAAGTATAATAAAGTCAATTAAATTTCTACATCCCCAAAATGCTAATTTGCCTACAAAATAAACCACATTGAAGGGTTTGCCAAAAGATAAAGGTGGAAATATTAGGAAGCGAGGCAGGCATTAGTGACAGAATGACACCATAGATTGAGCTTGTAAAGTCTATATGAGCTTATACATTAGCAAATGCTTTCAAGAATGTTGATAATTTGATATGTTTTCGTGATGAATGATGGTTTTTCACAGAACTCAAGTTTGAGCAGCGTAGAGGGAACATTTTGTTCAAAAGGTTTGTTCTGTGCGGGATTTTCTGCATAAGAGCTAAAGATATACATGTGCACTGATTTTGTAAAATCCTGATGATAATATAGAAAACAACTCACGTATCTTCTGAATGCTTAGTACTGCAGATGTAAAATAGTCTGAACTTTTATTAGTGTCGGTCTAAATGGCGCTCAATAGTCTCCATAATGATGTCAAATATGAATTAAATTGGGTCTTGTTTTATAGAACAGGTCCTGTCATTCATATGTGGCTCAGCCCCTCATTAGATAAACAAGACACTGCGGTGTGAAAGAATCACAATCACCTGTAACCAGCACAGCGATATGAATAATCAGGTAATTTCCTACAACCAGGAACATAACTGCTGTTTGCGTAAAGACGCTGACGGGCGATGTTGATGGTATGACAGAAGTTGTATAAAGTTACATTTGAATTCGGACGACTTTATTACAAATAAATCATTCTAGTGAAAAATTCAGACCCCTCAGGCGCCAGTGGATGTCTCGCCTAGGGCGCCAAAGTGTCCAGAAATGGCCCCGGACACTTACATCAAGAAAGTGACATTTATAGCAAATGTTTTTTCCAGTTTGATTTGGCAGAAAATGCTCCGTTCAAAGTATCTGAGCAACAATGAGAGAGAGCAATGATGAGAGCTTTTTAAACATGCAACATGAACTTCGTATCATACGCAGATTTAAGCTGCAGGTGTTCGGGCAGCTGAGGACACTAACAGTGTTAAGCGGTGGCTCAAATTTACATCCCCATATTATGTTTCCACAGGCTTAATACAGCTGATTGATGACTGATGTCATTTTCACGTGACAGTTACATGAAAGTGTGTATTATCACATCATAGCTGCGGGGAGATGATGTTGATGGCATGACAAAAATATTGAATGAAGCTTCGTTTAAATTAAAATGATTTTATTTCTATAAAGTGTTTTTCTTCTCATTCAGACCCTCAGATGCAAGAAAATTTGTAACCACATGTATTTTTATATGATAAGTAAACTCTGACCTAAAGCATTCGGGTTTATTCTGTGTGAGTTTCTAAAATTAACCTTGAGGTAAACAATTGCAAAAGTGACCTCAAATGCCAATTTTAAATATTCCATCTAATTAACATGCACATACAGAGACATTAACTGTTAATGTGAGGTCTCAAAGGCTCGAGTTTGGGATTTCAGCTGTTGCTATCTTGCATGCATCCTTTTTTAAACCAGACTTTTACATATTTGCATGAGAGCCTGGAGCCCATAAAGCTAGTACTAGCTAGCTTGGTAAACAACGTGAACCTGTTATTCACTTCGACATTAAATGTGATGTTTTGGCTAAAGAAAAGAAAACTGAACAGCATATGCTTTAGGGTCTCTTTTTGACAAGGACAATTTTGAATAAAATCAAGAGGAAATCTGAAGCACTGGATGCTCATATGGAAGCAACTTGTTAATCACAAAACAGCCACGCCCTAAGCCATCTTTATTTACCAGCAATCAGACCCTGCTGCCGACCCCCGAGAGGCCCATGACAGCACACCTGGAGGTGTTTTACATTTAAAACCCGAGGCATTTCCCCCTGCTGGCTGTTTGAAAGAATGCAGGGTTAAACCCCTTTAAATTTGCCTTACTTCACATACTCACAGGCCATCTTTTTAATACAGTCTGTGGCAGAAACATAACCCCCTCCCCACTGAGTCATCACCAGTGTGTGTTAGCTGAGTGTTTTAATAGTTTTTTGATAGAAAATATTGTTGTGTTAGTGCTATGATCACAGAGACTTAAAACAAAAACAATTTCAGGCTTTTTATTAAACAAGATGACTGTATCTGGCATTACTGAACTGTTATTGGAACAACAGATACTTTATTTTAATTATCATAACACATGTGTTTTGCTATTTGCAGGCTAAGTTCCTTCTGAGCTCTTACATCTTGGGCAGAGAAGACCCTGAATCTTCAAGTCTGCAAGCAAAACAACAGAGGCAGTGAGAGAAGATTGAAAGAGACAGAGAGGACTTATTGTACTAGTGTTAGCAGATGTACAGCAGTGGGATGTGTGACCAAAGCTCTGTCAAGCCTGCGGGTATCAACACAATGGGGACAGACTGTCATCCCCCCGGCTATTAATATTACATTACTGTCACTTCAGACCAATCTCTCAGTTAAAGAGTCCTGTGTGTGTGTGTGTGTGTGTGTGTAGGAGCAGCAGTGTGTGAGTGGGTAGAAAAATAGTCAAATTTGCAGCTAAACCCAGAATATTCTTTGATTCATTATGCAAGAAGGTAGGAGCCGGGGCTCAATAAATGAATGTTGAATTATGTACGGCCGCATGTGCGTGAGAGGGCAGATCTATGTGGGGAGGTGACTATCAGAAGTGGAGATCAGGTAGGACACGACGGTGATGATGACATACGTTGGCCGGTGAGGTCATGTCTGGCTCTTGAGGAAGCGCAGAAATGCCCGAAAGTATCATCTGACTAACATGTGGATCTGGTTTAACGCCGGATTACTGCCTGTCGCAGAGCTCGTGTTTTTTTGTTCGGCTTCTACGTGGAGTACATGTCGAATGTTTTTGCTGTGTTCCGTGTTCATTCTTCAACATTGTCATGTTTTCAAGTATTTTCTGAAAGGCTTGTTTTTGTTTTTTTTTGTTCAGAGCAATCTCCCAACTAATGACTGGCTCTGACTTTGTTAAGCAGCTTTCAGGTTTTGTAGACTCCCACTGCTGAAGCTCATTCCGAGATTACTTAAAAATTAATTACTAAATTATATTCATATTTATGTGGAGTTTGTTCAAAATGCCTTGTTAAATTTTCATTTAAAGTGATTTAACAGTTTAGACAAGCTGTCATGAGGCAACTTCAACCACATGGTACTGTAGCGCACATCTTTACTTAAAAACTCAACATTACATTAAAAAGCTTCCATACACTATGTGCTGATAAAGTAACAGTAATGAAAATTAAATTATATCTATATAATTATTAGACTATATAAACTGAACTGAAATTTACCTAAAACATGTGTGTTTGGACCAAAGACTTCAAAAGACTCCCTGAGGGTAAGTGCCAAACGCCAAATTTTCTCATCTTAAGGTTAGGGGAGTTTTTATTAGTAACAGATACTAAAGACCTTTACACACCGGACACGTAAAATCTGTGCAAATATTTTGTGTGTTAAAAATATGCATTAAGTGCTCTTAATGGAAACCAACTGTGTAATTTTGCAGGACAACTCTGTGCCATTTTTCTTTCCAAACCAAGCTTGATCTTTCCGATTTCTTTCAGTCTGATCACTCCAAGTGTGTGTGCTCGTAGCTAAAACACACACCGGTACTGGATATACAGTGATATGTTGCTGTTTAACACAGATAGACGCTGCTTTGGGTCAGTCCGCTCTCTGAAATGATTTCTCTGCCTCCTAAGATGTGGTCCAAACTCTGCCAACAAGAGTTCAAACTGCCCTACTGACATCCTGAAATATGCACAAAAGCAGCCGTCATACAGCTTCAAGTCCTGGATCAAACCGTGAACTTCGCCCTGCTGCTGCCTTCTCCTGAGAATTGGATGAACCCAGAATCTCAGTTTCTTCCTTTTCTTGTTTAGAAACATCAGGACTCATTGTTTGATGTCGACTTAAATTTTTTTCACAGTGTGTCCGTTGAGCAGGAATTTTCTGCAAAAACACAATGCTTTCATTGTGTATAACGTTACACAACAGGTTCAGAGACGATAAATTTGGAATTTCATGTCACTGTTTTGCAGCCTGCTCGCTGTAGTCATGCAACAGTGCACCAAACTTTGTGAAGCATCCTAAAGTCTTTAGCATAGATGATGGTGTTATGAAAGCTTTTTGTTTGGTGTGTCGTGTGTTTCATGTCCAAAAGGTTGGTAATACCAGCAGCCATGGTCGGCCACACACCTACTATTACTCTTCTTGTGGCATAGACAGGAAAAGTGGAGTTGTATGTCACAGTTTCTCGTACGTACAATGTGGCATTTTACCTTCCTGTTTCAGCGTCTTCATTTTGTCTCCACATGGTTACACCGAGCGTGGATGAATAGTGAAGCAAGAAGAAAATAAAAGAACATGTCGCTTTTAAGGTAATGTTGCATTGTTTCTGGTGCTGCAACGTCTCTTCCATCTAAACCACAGTGTTTCTTAAACTACAAGGGGATGGAGTCAATGTACCTGGGTATGAAATACCAGGAGAAAATATTAAGTAAGACTAAATTAAATAAATATGACTGCAGTGTATGGGACAATACCATATACTTGCATTACTCAAAGGTGCAGGAGAGAAAGATCGTTGTTCCTGCATAAAGAAGAGGGGAGATCCTCCAGCCACTGAGGCCATTTGTAAAGCTAAAAATATAGTGTTTGGTCCCTTACTCTTGTTTCAACTTGGCTTTACTCTGAAAAACAATTAACCCAGTTTCACAGAAATATGACCTGACCTGATCTGTCACACACCGCGAGTCAGTCAAAGCACTTTAGTGTTGTGGTTGTTGTTCTTGGTTCAGGTGCTTTGGCTGATGAGGACGAAGGGTCACTGCCACCTGCAAATGCTACTGCGCTGGTGAACTGAAGCTGAGGACTGCAGCTGGTCCCAGGATTGATAAGATTTTAGAAGCATTTAGAGTTCTCACCAAGACAAGAATACAACAGGCTGTCGTGAAAGATGACAAAGCTGAAAGGATTCTGAAGGTCTGGAAAAGAGCGGAAAACTGTGAATGTGAGAGCTGACGTGCGAATGAGATTAATTTTACCTGCACAAGCAGTGCAAACTATTCTGCTTGTGTGTGTATGCGCAGTTTTTCTTACTATCCATAGGTGTTGTAGCAATCACAGTCAGAAAATAACAACTTTTCTTTTCGTTACACTCTGAAATAATCGGCCTGTCCTGAACTCCAGTCCTGGCTATGCAACCGCTGTGAAGTATTGCATGAAGGCTGCCAACTTTTTCACTTACGATGGTCTTGATTGTTTGTTGTAATGTTACTGATGTCTCAAAAGTTGAAAAAAAAATTCTTGTTGAAGTTACATAGCTCACTCAAGGTGTTTTAAAAATTAGCCAGACTCCCTGAAGAAATCCCCCAGATCTTTTAAAAAATGGCATTGCAGCACACGCAATATTTCAAGAAAACTTGCAATACAGATAAGCAAACAGACTGATACACGCACGCGCACACTCACACTCACACTCACACTCTGAGCTTTGTGGGGAATATGGCTGGAATGTGAGATCGTCAACAGAGCATGTGGAAGGGAAGGGGAGGCAGCAGCCTGCCAGGGTGTTGTTATTCAGGTCCACACGCCTCGGCATCTGTGTCAGCTAATGAGAGAAACTCAGCTCTGTTTCATCTAGTCTCCCCGGACCGGGAATTAGCATCTCCAAAGACAGACGCAGCAAGGGGGACGGAGGGAGGGAGGAGAGAAAGAGAGAGGGAGAGTCACAGAGAAATAGAAAAAGTGAGAGAGAAAGTGAGAGGGGTTAAAAAAATAGAAAGGGAAAAAAAACGTGGCAGAAAATAAGTGATCGACAGAAAAAGGGGAGAGGGAGGGGGGAAACGGGGAGGAAAGAAACTGGCTTCCTAGACAGGGAGGTGAATATAAACACAAACTCTCTGTCTCTCTGTCCCTCACACACATGCTGTAGCATATTGACAAGGCAGAGTTAAGTGAGGTGGCGGAGTGTGAGACAGCCCTTAATAGGTCCCTGATGGACCCCCGAGATGAGAGAGGCCAGCAGCACAACACAGAGCGGGGAGAGGTGGGGAGCGGGAGAGGGTGGGGGTCGAGGGGTGCAGGTCAGAGGTCAGGCAATCATTACACCCCCACCCCTCCTCCTCCCCGATCCATCCTATCACCACCTCTCCCACTTGACTGAACAGTGCCTAATGATTATTAACACGTTAAAACACTTAAGGAGCGCTGGGAGTGAACGCACCCCAGAGAGAGACCGAGATGAGAGGAGAGGAGGGAGAGGAAAAGGGTAGAGGGAAGCATGGTAATGATGTGCTTGTGCATGATTTGCCGGATGGATATCACTAATCACTTTGTCCCTGTGGTGCCACCGTCGGGACATGCGCTCATCCGCACATTGCACTCTCCCCTGCACAGACCGCACTTTTGCACAGAAACAGTGATATCAACCTAATAAATATTTCTCTTTTGCATTTAACTCATTTCAAAGACACGCTGCATATTTAAATGGCTGCTCATTAGTATGTGTTCGCATGTGTCATCTAATTGTGTGTGTGTGTGTGTGTGCATGCATTTGCTGGCCTGTGCATGTCCATGCGTACAAGAGCATTTTTCAAAACCAATTATTCTCTTTTGTGTGAGCATTTGTGCAGCAAGTTTGTGTGTACACAAGTGTGTGTACGGAGCAACGGGGAGCCCTCTCAACTGTGCTTAGCCCAGTAAATGGTGGGTGATTGAAGGGTTTGATGTGGAGTGATTCAGCTGGGAGCTCGTCTGTCTGCGTTGAGCCTCACAGCTCATAATCTCATGTAGCGAGGCTCTTGCCCGCTCCGAAAGTGAAGCCAGCAGTATTATTTTTCAGCCGCCTAAGATGAACTCAAACCAAAGAAACCACCCACAAAAGTTTCCCAGAAGGGACTGGTACCCTTCAGCAAAGCAAAATAGGCTAATGAGATGAGAGTGAGAGGAAAGAGAGAGATAAACACAGAGGATGGTGAGGAACTGTGGGTCCATATTGAAATTATTGCACTTACAAAACAAAGACAACAGAAACCTGTGGGGAATATTTCAGTCTTTTTAACACTTTCCTGTAAGGACGTGTTTACAGTGTTTTAAAGGCACATTCAATAGGCATTATAATTTTTTATACAGCTTTAATTAACAAATAAGATTTATTAGCTATAAAATGTGGTGAACTTTGACTTTGTGTTTATAATCTACTTTAATCATCAGTATCTGGCTTTGTTCCACTGTATCTTTCGTCTTGTCTCCCATCCTTCAACCCAAACGGTCATGGCAGATGGCTGACCATCCCTGAGACTGGTTCTGCTGGAAGAGTTTTTCCTGCTAAAAGGGAGTTTTTCCTTCCCACTGTCGCCACGTGCTTGGCCGGTGTTGATTGTTTTCTCTCTCTAACTGTATGGTCTTACATATTAAGCACATCAAAGTGACGGTTGTTGTGATTTTGAGTTATATAAACACATAATACAATAAAATACACATATAAAATAAAGTCATACAATAGCAAAATACTTAGTTTTGTTGCTAAAAGGACATTAGTGTATTAAAAGCACTCATTTCCCACCCAATTCCTTTATGTCAACAAACCACATTAGATCCAGTGCTTCTTTGACTAAGAAGAGATATTTGCTTGTCATTAGCTTGCTTGACACCATCTGAGTATTAGCAAGCATCTCCTAACAAATGATGCCCTTAGGCTGAGGGCTGTTGGTGTCCCTAGTAAAGCTAAAGCCATTAACTAAACTCTGATTATAAGTAATAGCTAATCGCTTATATGTTTTGATTTTGGTCTCCTTTTAGCAGTCATTTAAACTGAGATAGTTCAACTACATTTCTGTATTGCAGAACTTTATCCTACGCAGATAAATCAAGCACAGTGTCTGATTCCTTATTACAAGCACCTGTCTAAGTAAGTGGAACAACTTTATACAAGCAGGAAGAAAGGAGGAGGCCCAGAAAACCGGATACATTTGAAAACCAACTTGCAGCGGTTTAGACAAGTATTCTGCATAACTGGATGATGACACACGTCTAGTAATTAAGTTTCACATAGTTCGGAAAATTAAGTCTGACTAAGTTGAAAAGGTCATCTGTGAATGTCAGGTTTGGTATTGTTCACAAAAAAGTGAATTTCACAGTTTAACCTGTCAGAAAAAGGCGGGCTTTGTAGCAGGTTTACTCGTCTGGGACTGAACTCGTTAATCCATGGAACTAATTGATGAGACCGATGCGCTT
The DNA here is from genome assembly GCF_018398535.1 of Haplochromis burtoni. Lineage (NCBI taxonomy): Eukaryota > Metazoa > Chordata > Actinopteri > Cichliformes > Cichlidae > Haplochromis > Haplochromis burtoni. The sequence goes on from NW_024582586.1 coordinate 522,427, forward strand.
TTCTCCCTGAGGTGACACCTTATTCTCCAGCTGTTAAACTCAATACTGCTTGCACACAAGCTGACAGTTTAACTAACTTGATCTTCAGTAGCCTTAAGCCAGGGGTGAGAAACATAAGGCCACTAGACGGCTTTATAAAATGTGAAGGTGCGCATAGATTTGGAACTTTTAACTCTATTTTAACAAGTTTTACAGCTTTTCTCATTGATAAAGACCCCCACCTCCCATTAAGTAATAGATAAACAATTAAACGACAGAAAAGTATCTATTTGCTAAAGAAATTTCTGTGTTTTCTTGTTGTTGTTGTTGTTGTTTTTAAAACCCCAAATTTTCTGTGAATTAATGAAAACTTTATCTAATAATTACAACACAGTCTGGGCAAGGAACTACCAGAACTTCATTTTTAAGGTGGAAAAAATCAAAACAATGGATAACAGCACTTTCAACTGTGTGTATGCAGTAAACTGCCACATCACTACTCAATCACAGCAACATGTACCTTTATTCTGCCTGCACAGGTGCTGACAAGTTAACCTGCAAGAAAGGGAGGGTGATGGTGCTAGCAATGCTAACATTAGCCAGCAGTGCTAACATTAGCCACAGTAACCTGTCATTGTGTGTGCAATAGCATTCCCAACTCAAGTCTGTGAAATGAAACGCGTTCTTTTAAAATCGGAAATGTTTAACCTCATTCATTAGACCCCAGTGCTCAATTTTAACTGGACAGTTTTCTTACCTTCAGAAAGCAGTCAGCTCATTTTTTTCTTCCCTTGTTTGGTGAAGTAGTAACTGGGTCACCCAGAACATCCATGGTGACTAGCTAACGCAGTTTTATAGTCCACGTGCCCAAATGAAATTTGTACCCCGGTACGAAACAATCCCTAAATTTGAGCTATATTTGACTTAGGGGTCATCTCTCCGTCTGTCAGATATAATAACATGCGGCATTTCAGGAGTGACACGAGCATTTCAGTGTGTGTGTGTGTGTGTTATTGTGAGTGTCCCAGGGGTGCATTGTGTCAGTAGGGGTCAGGTGAGCGGCTGCTGGGGGAGGATCTGAAGTGAAGTGGTCAAGCAGCCCCAGATGGGTTTCTAATAGTCTTAATCCAACAGGTCACCGTGCTGGGCTCAGTAAACCTGATTTTCCTCTCCTTCTGCCTCCTCTCACTCTCTTTCAACGCTGCTCTTCTTATCTAACCCCCCCTGTGCCTCCCCCCTCTCCTTTCTCGCTGTGCCTGTCTTTCCAGAGAGGCAGCTCGGAGCTAATGAGGCTTGGCTGGCGTTCATCCAGCACTCTATCCCCCACATGTGTGTGCATACACTTGCTTGCGAGGAAGCACATTAAGTATCTTAGACTAAATTTATTGTATTTATCTGCATCAAAAATGCATATTAACATAAGAAGCTTTCCCCCCCTTTATTTGTAAGCATAAATGGTCGTCAGTAATAAGGATATCAGAAGGACCTGGTAATACCGGCAGTCACAGATTATTTGAAACCAGAATTCCAAGTTGGACTTTGAGGAGCGGAAGGCAGGTTTTCTGCCCCATTCACACTGCAAGGAGATGCGCTCCACCTCATATAAGATGGCCCTCTTAAATCTCTATGGAGCAGACAGATGGGAAATCATTCCCACTTCCCCCCGTGTCCGTGAAGCACCTGTCTGTTTTCCATGCAGAGTGACTCTCCCGGAGAAACAAACACTAAACAGCCTCCTGGCGCACGCTTTGATGCCGAAACCTACTGTTTCCCACCCCGAGAATAGTCTCAATACATCATTAACTCCCATTGCCGGAATATGTAGACAGATCGGGCTAATGAGACACATTTCAGAGAGTAGATTTCAAAACCGGTTCGCAGTTTGACAGACCACCACGACAGTGGTACACATTTGATATAATTTACAGAGAGCAGCAACAGATAGGAAGCGAGACATTACGGAATCGCATGTGATGCCGCTGCAAGGATAGAGATGGAGAGGAGACCTGTCACACACACCATTGTTGCAGTCATTAGTGCTAAGTGACAGTTTCTGGTGGCCCTTCAGTCAGCTGGGGAAGCACAGGAGAGATAGGGAAAGTGTGCGTGTGTGTGTGTTGTGTCAGGAAGGCGAGACAGCAGGATGTAATGTATTATATCAACAACAGGTTCACTCCAGCACCCCAGCCAATGTGACAGTGTTAATATTGCAGGATTATTATTCAGTCGAGCCGAGCTGAAGGTGTGATGACCTGAGCAGGTGACGGGACTAATTAACCACCGTTTGACCCTGCCTGCCTCAGACAGCTGCTCTGAGTCTGTGGGTAGTGTGTGTGTGTGTGTGTGTGTGTGTGTGTGTGTGTGTGTGTGTGTGTGTGTGTGTGTGTGTGTGTGTGTG
>NW_024582586.1:524840-548750 GCF_018398535.1 Haplochromis burtoni
GTGCATCCACCCGTCCGTCAAATGTTTCAGATTTGAGGTGGTATCCCACACATGACTCGATTTGCATAGGAAACAAATTAAATGATCTCGCAGCTCTGTTGAAAAAAAAAAAAAAAAAAAGAATACATTTTGAACACTCTGGGTTTAAGATGATGGACTGAATCAAGTGTTAAGAGGCAAGGCTGGAGTGTGCAGTCAATCAGTCAGAGGGCTGCACTACGAAAGAGTTCTTTAATGTACTGGAGTCTATGTGTGGGATGCCGATGCTGGGCTGTAAATATCGCCGCCTGAATGACAGTTAATAATCAGCAGGCAGGTGTCCATCACCAACAGAGCACAATATTGACAGAAGGACATGTTTGAATAGATTTCAAACACAAACAAGCAGCTGGGATATGTTTTCTTTATTTACCAATAGATAACATAACCAGCTTGAGACTGGAAGGAACGGCTGACTTTAAAGATACACGAGGTGCAAATCAAAAAGTTCTGAAAAATCGGCTCGTAAAAAGCTTACTTAATTTAAATTGGGCCAATTTCTTGTTGAGGATCGGCTTCTCGTTCACTTCTAGCTGCTGTTTTTAGATCTCTCAACCCTCTCAGCCTGGCAGTTATATGGTATATGGTGCACAGCCCAGGAAATACCAGAAATATTGGACGAGCAAGCTGCAACCCTCACTCCATACCTCAGATGAATCTAACTCTTCAACCAGAAACTGCTCAGTTGTAGCTAGGGTTGTGTGATTGACTAATTGTGGATAATGTCACTAGTCGGCACCAGACCTACAAGGTGGTTTAAAGTAATTGTATTTGATACACAATACGGGGAAATTGTTGTGTCCTTCCACCAGATGGAGCTGCAGCCCTGATATTGTTGTAGAAAGACATCATAATTCTGGTAATCTAGGCCTGATCTGTTTATCAGGCCTATTACTGTTAATTATTCTGAAGGCGGCAGAATGAGATATGAGATATAAAGGGCGCAAATGGGCATCTTCCGAAGGTTAGATGGACTTTCCCTCAGCGTAGGGTGATGAGGGGCTCAGAGTAGAGACGCTACTCCTACACATTGAAAGGAGGCAGCTGATGTGGTCACCTCCTGAGGTGTTCTGGGTATGTCCTATAGGGAGGAGGCCCGTGGAAGACCAAGTCATGCTGCAGATGTTAGATCTCGGCTGGCCCTGCAACGCTGCAGTGTTCCCCGGGATGAGCTGGCAGGGGAGAGGAATGTCTGGGGTTCCTGCTTAGGCCTTCGGTGGGCGAAAGAAACCAGAAGGATGGATGATTTATTGTATTGTCATCATTTAATATTTTATATAACTTTTATAGAGCTGGGTGTCATTAACTGTAGTGCATCATTCATCATGTGCAGCACAATGTGCTACACTTTTCAGCCGCAGTTTATTACAAAGTATAAAGTATAGCGCACAATGATCATAATGCACAATGTAAGCTGCTACACAGTTAAGCAGCATTTGGCATTTGATTCATTACTGAAGAATCTGATTAATGCTTTCAAATGCTTTTATTTAGATGTTTTCAACATGGTCCTCAAATGTAACTTGATATCTGAGTGTTTCTTAGTTTTAGACTTGTCTGTTAATGTAACTTTTTTCTCGTTTAGTCAACTAAGAAATTAGTTGCCTGAAAAATCCCTAGTGGTAACCTTGTAGCCAGAGATCTGGCGCTCATCTCTAGTTATTATCCTTTCGATAAAACTCGATCACTTTGAAGAGAACGTAGATGCTAAAGGTTTTCTGGACACGCCTGAGAAGATGATCTTGGTTTGCAGTCTTTAAAGGCTTTGTGTGTTTTCAGGCACAGGCAAGTTTTCTGACCTGCAGGCTGTGATCAATTTCAAAAATAAATACATAAAGGGAGATGTTTCTGAAAAGAATTCAGGAACCAAAGTTGGCTTATATTCATGAAGTCTGTTAGTGTGTTAATAGGATGTTTATAGATTTATTGCAAATTTAAACTAAATTATTTTGATTTTTAACCAACAAGAACATTTAAAAACATTATGAAATAATAAAAAAATGGTCAAGATTTCCATGTTTTGTTCAATTTGCAAACGGTCAAGAACTCTTTTTAATTCCAGAAACAAATCCCTAGTTTGAATAACACCATCAGCGAGGCATGCCACTCAACTTAAATATTTAATATGCAATAATCTCGAAATGCAACATCACAAAAATGCTGTCAACCGAATACATGAATAAATAAATAGGCAGCTACAGTATATTTCTGCTTGTCAAACTAAGAAAACAGTCTGTGTTGATGATGGACTTTTGGCTGCTTTGTCTGCTTTCTTGTGAAGGGTTCATCATCTGTGTGTTCTCACATCTCTGCAAACCTATATGAACAGCAGACTTTCAATAAATATCTGAAAACAGCTCACCTTTCTTATGTTTCACAGCATCATGGACTGTCTTTTAATTTCTGATTCATGCAGTGAGCTGCAGTCAAGTTAGGATCTTTTCACTTAGGACTATCAGCCAATTACAGCAGCTGTGTCATCAGCTGCAAAGCCCACAAGCCACAAGCAAAACACTTCTTCAGAGATGCCCTGCATATCAAGCTTTCTAGCAGAATGCTGTGATTTGTAGTTCTCCGTGCATGACTGCAGTTCAATAAGTTAAATGATGTTTCAGATCTCACCTTCGTGAGGGATTCTGATGTAGAAGATCAGACATACGTCTGAAACTCTGCAAAAATGTATTTAGGATTTTTTGAGAGTGCCCTGTTGAATATGAGAGTGAAAAACCTTTTAATTTCTTTTTATTAAGCTTTAATTTTTGTGCCGAAATTTTTTTTGCAGTAGACTCAAAATCCAGGCATGAATTAAGGTAGATTTGGAATAGTACTGGAATAGTACTCCACACACCATCCAAAGTCAGGTTGCAGTCGCAGCAGGGTAAGTAGAGTATTCAAGATGTCCTCCAGCAACACTTTCCTGTTCCTCCTGAAGAATCCTGAGGCATTTCCAGGCCAGACAAGATGTATAATCTCCCACGTGGGTTCTGGGTCTACACACAGGTCATCACCCAGTTGGGTGTGCCAGAGAACCTCCAAGAGGAGGCGACCAGGAACCATCCATACCAGATGCCTGAGCCACTTCAGCTGGCTTCTTTCAACACAAAGGAGCAGCGGCTCTACTATAAGATCCCTCCAGATGCCCAAGCTGCTCACTGTATCTCCAAGGCTGAGCCCAGCCACCCTACAGAGGGAAACTCATTTCGGCCACTTATATTCACAACCTTACTCTTTCGGTTATTACTGAGACCTTATGACCACTGATAAGAGTTGAAAAGTGGATGGACTGGTAAATCTAAATAAACAGCAGATCTTAGTTAATAATATTAAATTGAAATATCAGTTACAGTTTAATTAAAGTATACAATCACAGATAAAGCTACAGTTGAAGAAAAAATGTGTCTTCTTATCTTTGTTACTACTCTCTCCTCCCATTAATGGTTCCCTCTGTTTTATTTGAGCTAAATTCACAGCACTGTTGTTCATGTTGATATATTTTCAGTAAACACTGCATGTTCCTCAGTGCTTTCCTTTTCTTTTTTTTCTTTCTTTTTTTAAAGAATCTAATGATATTTGACAGAATCACCTAAAATTGCTGTTTAATGGCAACTTCTCTGCCGTGTATTTGACTAAATTAACATTTAAACTGATCAATAACAATAAAAGGTTGTATTCTTTACTTAACTGACAATGTGGCACACAGCCCCGATCCTGAGTGACTTGGCTTACATCATCATTTTGGAAAAGCTCTGTTTACCCCGTACACACTGAAACCACATGCAGGCATTTTCAGCTTTGGAAAAGCTCCATTTTAGAGGAGGAAAAAAATTTAGACTTAGAGCTGAAACTGAGAGGGAAAGACGTGTTTTTGAAAATGTAACCGACAAGCAGCAAAACTTTAAAATGACAATGACAATAATAACAATGCAGCAATACTAACTTTAATAGCTTTAGTTCACAAATGAGCAAAAAACAAAATGTTATATTAAAACATGAAGCCAGAGATTAGTGCCAGAAACAAAACAAGGAAAATATAAAAATAAGCTAATCGAGACAGATGAAAACATCCCAGTAAAAATGCAAAATGTCAAAATGCACAGTAACAGAAGAATAAGACCAATAAAGCAAGTGTAAGGAAAAAATGAGCTGAACCAAAAATACAGTAACAAATAAAATAATAAAAGGGCAACAAAACAGCATCCCATGAAAACATCTATAAAACATGTTTTAAAAGTGTTTTCAAGTGATTCTGCAATACCCAAGGGGTCGTGATGGGGAAAGGATGGCCTTTAGATTTAACTCTTGATTTCAGAAAAGCCAGAAAGGCCCCAGCTGAGGATCTAAGGTGCAAAGTGTCTCACATGGCGTCCGTTTATTTGCTGTGTAGCATGGGACCAGACCCACAGATGAACCAAAAGGGATTTGTAAAATCTTAAAATCAATTCTAAACCAGGGAGGTAATGGAGAGACGTTTGTGGTTATTTGCTGGTGGCTCCTAAAACTGGTAAGGAGCTGAGATGCTGTATCCTAAACTACAGTAGATGTAGGTGAGAGAGTGCTTTTCCTTCATACCACAAAGAAAGGAATCGCAACAATCTCGCCTTGACAAGGTATTAATTGCGTCTTCAGGTTGTAGTTTGGGAGCACTGATTTAATTTTGGGTTATTGGATAAAGGAAGACTGGACAACTTCGCCGATGTGTTATTGAAAAATTTGTGCTGAATCCAGTTTTACTCAAGCTGTAGGCTTCGCATTAGGCTACTTTTAAAAAGATTAATGTGTATGTGTGTGTTTGTATGATTGAACAATGTGATTTGTTATTTATTTATTTAGTTGAAATAATGTTTTTCCCATTGCACAGTTGACATCAGTGAATCAGCCTAAAACAGCATCTAGATTTAAAACAGGTTACTCTGTTAACCTTAAAAGTGTTCTGTATATTTAGTTCCTGAATATCACTGATGTTATATTGGATAAAACCTCATTAAGACTGGGTCCTTTAATGATTTGCATTGTACTTAAAGGTGCAGTCAGTAGTTTTTTGAGGGTATTTAATTGGTGTTTAATTACATCTTCCAACAAACTGATACATTCTCAAAAACATACAATTAGTCTATTAAAATACATAGAAGCAGACCTTGGTTTGTGAAAGCCACTGTTTCCCCGCCATCTTGAAAACAGTGGCTTAGATGGGCATTGTTGATGGCAGGACAAGAGAACTTGCCTGACATGGAGGCAAATTTTAATTTGTCTCTGCATGTTTAGTCTAAACATATAAAGGAATATACATGTTTTATTATCTGGGAAGTGGTCGCAAAAACGTGAAGGAAATAGATAACATGACCGGTTTTAGATAAAACATCAACTTCTTCCTTCTCACCCCAAAGCACAACTCCTGAAGGGAAGTCGGGGCTCAAAGATGTGCATAAACATGTTTCTTTATTCCTGATATTGTTGCAGCTAGTTAATGTCAGCAGATTAGACATGCAACCCTTCCATCTCCAGACAGCTGACAACGAGCTGGCTAACCAACAAGAACAGCTGGTTACAAGTGAACGTTATACCAGTTAATGTTAGGCTTGAGTGTCCTAATAATCACACTCTTCCTCTAACAAATCATTTTCTTAAAATCAAATGAGAGTTTATTCATTATCGAAAACGAACAATGTTTGATCCCCGTCAAAGAAAGCTTCACTAATGCCAGCCAACAGCAGCTAATGCTGGCTAACAGCAGCTAACAGAGGCTAACAACAGCTAACAGAAGCCAACAGTGGAAAAAACAGGAGCGCTAACTGACAGAAAAGTTTAGGATATACTCAACAACTCCCCTCAGTAATTTGGATTGTATTTAAATGACAAACCAGGATATAAGGATCCATAAGTCAAATACTTGAGTTTCCCACTTTCACAAATGATTTTAGAAAGTCAGTCCGTCAATTTATCCATTTCTTCCACTTATCTAATTCAGGCTCATGGGGGGCCAGAACTTATCCCAGCTGTCACAAGGGCACAAGGCAGGCAGGCAATCTGTTGCAGGGCTAACACATAGGGATAGGCAACCATTCACTGTAACTACATGCAGTTTAGAATCACCAGTTAACCACATGCAAAATTAACTTTATGCTGCTTGGTTGACAGCTGACTGGCTACTCAGGATTTGTAGCTGTATCACTACAGGTCATTTACGTTTAGTAAATGGACAATGTGGTTACTGATTGGCCTAAACAGGAGCTGACTCATTCATGGGGTTTTCTTGGGATTGTTTCAGTCCAAGTTTTGAGCGGGTACCTGTAAGAGAAACCACAGTAAGCACTAGTGCACTGAGGCCTTGGAATTCTTCAGGTCCCCGTGCGCTGCACACTTTAATCTTTAATGACACGGTGATGATGGAGTACTCTTGACCTTCAGGTTTGCACACAGGCACACACACAACTTAAACCTTTGCAGCTCCTTTCCTCGACTTGTCCGTCGCGTCATTTGGCTTGTCAGCGTTCCTACAGATTGGTGACTTCCCCAGTTCAACTCCTCAACAATAGGCAGGTCCTACTCAGAGCTGGGGAAAGCTGGCATGCCATTGTCCCAGTTGAAAGCCCGGTTATTCATTGCCCGCGAGTTAAAGAGCTGACCCCGGTGTAACACCGACGGAGCTGGCTAACAACACTGAAGCCCTTTGTCTGGCCCTGCCTCATCTCTGATCACCCTGTAATGAACTGAGAGCTCTGTCGAAAATTTACAGCCTTTTCGCCCCTCTTCTCCCTTTCATCCCTCTCTCAGCCTTGTCTTGATTTTTTAGTGCTCTTTTTCTCGGCAGACATCATTTTAAAGCGTTCCCCTCCCTCCAGAGCCCCTTAAACAATAACAATGCTGACAGTCTGAGATGGGCCATTAATTTCCTCTCAATAGTTCCCAGTTGTTTTCCCCTCTTCTTCTGTCTTCCGCCCTTTCTTTTTCCATTCTGCGTTTTGTTCACCTTCTCCTCTATGGGCGATGTGGCTCCTTCATCCAACCAGGCTCCCATTTGAAACACACAGAAGCACACACACCCGGACAACAAGGCAAGCGTCCTAAATGAATCACCTCCTACTGTTCTGATAATAGGGAGTTAAATGCTCTAAATGCTTTACAACATTTAATCATTACCTCGCAGTCCCCCACACGTGAACTGTTGCCCGAAACCCTCATCTGTAAAAAATAAATAAATAAATAAATAAAATACTTTCTGGACATATGCAAAAGTATCTCTTCGCAGTGCCCCAAACATTTTTTTTGGTCTGGCTAATGTGTTATTTTTTCCCTCCCTGAAATGTTTCCTCAATCTGGGATTGGTGATAGATTTCTGTGAACTGCGGATGGACCTGCTGTAATAAATCCTCTCCTTGAAGTCTGCATGTGTGTGCACGCGCATGCATGTGTGTGTGTGTGTGATATCCCAGGGTAAATTGTTTCCTCCAGGCTTTGAGAGGTGGGCATTCAACAGCCTGCCAAAAGAGCTATAGGCGATAATTAAATGATTCCACGCTTGAAAGGAGAAAGAAACAGAGACAGAGAGAGGGTTAGAGAAAGAGAGCGAGAGAGAGAGAAAGACTGAGACAGAAAGGGATGGGGGAGGAGAAGAGTGAGAGAAAGGGCTGGATGGCGTGCAAGGAAGGGAAATAGAAACAGAGAGAGATAGATTTAGAAAGAGGGGGACAGCATTACACTCTGTTGGCCAACACACAGCAGATCCAAGCCGGTGTATGAAGCCAGTGTGGAGATAAAGAAACAACATTAATCAGCCATGTTGGAGGAGTCTAAACCTCCTGTCAAATGCCAAACTAACATGTTTAATTCCAGCTGCTCTTATATTTATTTTTGTGTGTCTTGTTCATTATCAAGCCCTGCAACAGACTGGCAAACCTGTCCAGGGTGCACTCTGCCTTTTACGTGCGACAGCATGGATAGGCTCCAGCCTCACCGCCAACCTGAACTGGATAAGAAAATGGATGGATGGATGCTCAGTGTCTTCCTGGATCAAATCCAGTCCAAGTCTGAAGCGTAATTTATGGTCCTGCAAATGTGTCCGTCTGCATACATGTTTCCGTTCAAACATTGAGGAGGGGACTCCTGTGCAGTCCTCCAAGATCCTTAGGCCTGATTTTGAGTTCTGCAAGCAATATTTGCAGAGCCTATGATGTAACCTACGTTAAGTGGCCAATGCCAGCATTTGTGCTTGTGCTGGTGCATTACATGTTAATTAACATGTGGTCGTAACCCGGTGTTTCTATTGGCTCTGTTCCCGCTTGAGGTTGTGGTGAGCTTTTTTTTTTTCAAAGGAAAAAGATATATACGACTAAAAGCAACGCATGCTCCATCTTTGCATTTCTAGTGAGGTGCACATGAATTATTTGGAACCGTGATGTAAAATTATGTAAGATTAGCATTAACATTACTGGTCAGCAGGACATAGAGAAGTGCCTGTCACCTGTCAAATCTAATAAATAAGGCATTACCCTCCCCCCAGGAGTTTTATCACCACTTTTCCTGTTGAGGAATTCTCCCATAGGTTTGAATTCAGAATTCTTTGAGTACCATTTCTCCCTCCATCTTGCTCTCTCAAAATATCTCTGGCCCAAAGCTTGTTCATGTGGTATTGTGTGATTAAAAACTCTCCAAGCTCAAGCTGAGACATCATCAGTGCCATTGTCACTCAGATTTGAGCTTTATTTCCCCAAAGAGTCGCAGAAGGCACTGCAAACCACTCCAGCAATTTCCTGAGATATATAAACCTTTAATTGAATTTTCTTTTTGTTAAATAATGTCAGCTTCCAATTTCTTAAAGTCAGTCATTGCTGACTTTGTCTTTTTCACTTTTTCACCCATATAGAAAATAAATGTGTTCAAACTTTTCCACCAAAGGTAAATTTTATGTTTTGCTTTAAATAAACATAGCACAAAAAGTAACGAAATTTGTGTTTGTTCGATGATTTCTTTGTCGTAACAATGCTTCTTGACAATATCTATGCGGATTGCACCCACGAAAAACATGTCAAAAATGAAATTGATTACTTACAGTTCAGTCAACATCTTGCCAGTGTGCACCAATACATGGGTCACTAATGAAACAAGTGCATTATAAACTCACTGGTCATTTGATTAGTTACACATCATTGGTACTGGGTTTTACCTCCTTTTGCTGTCAGAACCACATGAATTAATCATGGCATAGAGTCAACATGGTGCTGAAGGCATTCTTTGTATTTTGGACTATGCTGACATGACAGCATCGACCATTGCTTCACATTTGTTAGCTGCACATCCATGATGAGAATCTCCTTTTCCATCAATCCACCACGTCCCAAAGGTGCTCTATTGGATTGTGATCTGACTGGGGAGGCCATTTCAGGACAGAAAACTCATAATGATGTTCAAGAATGAAATTTGAGATGATTTGAGCTTTGAGACAGCTTTCCTGTTCTTGGCTAACTGGACTGGCACCTGGTGTGGTCTTCTGCTATTTCAGAGTTATCCATTTTTGTGCATTCAGAGAAACTCTTTTGCATGCCTTGGTTGTAATGAGTAGTTATTTGAATTGCTGTTGCCTTCCTGTCAGCTTAAAGCAGTCTGGCCATTGTCTTCTGTTCTATAGCATCAACAAGGTTTTTTGACCCAGAGAACAGCTGCTTACGGGACAGTTTCTCTTTTTTGGACCATTCTCTGTAAAGTGTTTGTCTGGGAGAATCCCAGTAGATCAGCAGTTTCTGACTCAGACCAGTCCATCTGGCACCAACAACCATGTCACCTTGAAAGTCACTTAAATCATCTGTCTTTCCCGTCCTGATGATCAGTTTGAGCGTCAGCACATCATCTTGGCCATGTCAACTTGCTGCCATGCGATTGGCTGATTAGATATTTGCCTTATTGTGCAGTTGAACAGCTGAGTAACAGCTTATTTTAAATGTGGATTCCAGCTAACTCAGATCAGACTCTGTTACTTTGTACTTGTGTAACGTAAACCTGTTATACATTTGTTGAACCAACAAATGTACTATTTTGTCCTAGTTTGCCCTAATGAATACTTTAATAATTAGACATTTCTGGCTGTCACAGCATACCTAAGTAGATTCCAGTACATTAGATTCAAGGTAAGAATCACAGTCTCTGGTATTTTGGCATGTTCGTAATCATATCACACATGAAGCAGCATAGCACTTGTTTCCCTTATCCTTGACCTATATTACACCTCTCCTCTTTCTTTAACTTCTCTCACCTTTTCTCTACCTTCCAGCCAATCCAGCGCTTGAGTATGCGCTCATTTACATTCCTCAAACTGCCACTCACAAGCCAACACGCGCGGTGAAATTGTTGCTGCATGTGCCAATTTTTCAAGACTCGGAGCATTCAGTTCTCATCACTTGACACTCTGAGTAGCTCGGGTTTCAATTCTAAAACAGAAAAAAAACTCTGTCTCTTCTCTCTTATTCTCTGGCTCACTCTGACAGTAGGTGTTGCATACTAATGTAGAGTGTGTGTCTCAGGGGGGTGAGATGAGGAAGTCCTCTCCCATTACTCAGTGCCCACCAGCTGGGCAGGGGCAAGGGCTACAGCAGCCAGACAGATGGTACTGTCACCCCCTGCTCACACACACACATACACACACGCACAATGGTGTAACAGTGAGGAGGAAGTCATTAGCTGGGAAAACCACAAGATTCCTTATTGAACAGGGGGAGACGAGGGGTGAGGGAGATATAAAGGGAGAGAGGGAGAGGTTTTATCCTAAACTCAGTTCTGCTGAGGCAATCTGTCATGGTTGAAGTAATTGCCCTCGTCTTGCGTGAATGAAGTGATCTGTCATCGGACACTGCATTACTGCTTTAAGAACTGCTCCAACACACACACACACACACACACACACACACAAACACACACAGGCAGGCAGAAAGCCGTGACCCTCCTGAACGCTCCAACTAAAACGCAGGCAGCTGTGACATCTTGAATAAACCGCCCTTCAAAAAATTTCAGGGGGAAGGGGGGAAAATGGAAAAGGAGAAGTTGCAAGTCTTTCTTCTTCTTCTCTTCCATCATCCATAATCAGCCTTTGTCTGCACAGAAAAAAAGTGTTGCGGCGAGAAAAGTGGGTGATTCTCACTCTGTTTTATCAGTAAGAGTAGAGTGCGCTTGGGTCTCATTAGGTCAACATCCTCTGGTCTTATATTGTTGCTTGTTTGACTTGGTTGATGGACTGTGTTGAATGAGAAAACAAAGGGAGGAGGGGAGGTATAATTGCACTTTAACTGCTACTATTGGGCTAATATTTGTCCAAGTGGTGCAAAGAGGCATCAGTCACATTGATTACTGGACAGTGTGGTTGCAAGCTGAGCTAAAAGGCTACACATGCAGGATGAATGTTGGGCACAGAATGATAAAACCTTTATATTTACCTAGTAAGGGCATTCAGCATCACTGTACTTCTTTATTTGCATATCTAACTCTAGGTGCTTTATCAGTATGTGACACCCCATTTCTATGTTTTACTGCAATAATAGAGACTCTTGTGGAAAAGTTGTGTAAACAGTGAAATAGCTGGGGTTTTTCCTCAGTACCAGGGAATAAAGGTGACTGATCTGTTGTTCCTCTAACTAACACTCAACCACAAGAAGGTCATTGCCCAGAGTCTCCAATGTTAGTAATATAATTATGTATAGAGCCCAGCACAAAAGAAAAGCAAATGAATTCTTTCTCTCAAATCTAATTTACTCCTTACTGATAACACTATGGGGAGGAATATTATAATAGGTGTATTGTCAGACTTGAGAAAAAATAGGATACAACCCCGCTCGTGACTTGGAAATATGGGTGTGGCCTAGTGGTTGTGTTAATTTTTTTTTATTTCACTTTTTGCTGTTAGAGACTGATAGCAATTAGGGCAACCAACTGGTTGCACAGAGGTTGAGTGTGCAATTCCCTCAATCGCTTTCAACAACTTTTGCAAGGAAATTTAACAGTTTGCCTGGTCGAAGCAACCTGTCTCCAAAAAATCAAGGTCTAACTTGGACTGACTGCAATCACTCTCAGATGAATTGGTGAGGATTTGCAAATAACTACTGTATAGTTCAGACAGTATAGTACAGTGCATGTTGCAATCAGTCTGAGTCATTCTGCATCAATGAGCACAACTTGTTTGCGATGTATCTTTTTGAGAGAACTCATCTCAGCTGGTTGCAGACTGGTTGTATTCTGGTTATATGCATATGTAAAACCAAAGTTGCTGAGCACCTATGTAATTGTGCCGTTAACTCACCATCCTGCAGCAACTGCTTCACTTTGAAGAGAAATTTTTCAAATTCATGAGGTTCTGTCTAGACTCTGAAGGTAAGTAGTCAATGTAAATTCTGTGTATAGAATTTTTGCTGATTTATTACAAATAAATTGCTTGTAATTGCCATCTTTACCCCATCATTCACAAACTTACAGCAGACTCATAGCAGACTGACTCTGTTTTATTGTCGTCTTGACAAACCAAAGTTACTTTGAAGACTGCAGCTGACTAACTGGTCACAGACCTGGTACCTGTCTTTGAAACAGCCATTTCAAAGCCAACAAGGCTATGGTCTGAGTGTAGCATAGCTTGTACTAAGGCTCAGAGTTATGCATTATTATGAGCATCCACGTTTTGAGAAGAATATTCTGTTTTATTTGATCCACTCTTCATGTTTTCATTTGCATGTGTTGTTT
Organism: Haplochromis burtoni; assembly: GCF_018398535.1. Lineage (NCBI taxonomy): Eukaryota > Metazoa > Chordata > Actinopteri > Cichliformes > Cichlidae > Haplochromis > Haplochromis burtoni. Next base: position 537,591 of record NW_024582586.1, read on the forward strand.
TTCGCTAATCAAGATTACCATCTGGTTTATTATCAGAATGAATTACTAACCATGCTAATTAAGCTAGCTAGCCAGTGCTAGACTATTGCGATAGTAATTAAGGTCGATTAAAACAAAACTAGCCTGGAGTTTTTAATATGGTCATTCACAAATGAATGGGTGGCTTTGTGCTGCTCTGTTGGCAAATAGGAGAGCCTTCTGCTTACTTGCGTGGATAACATTGCAAAGGTAATTCCTACCAAGTATTCAGACACATGAATAGTTTTCTTAAGGCTAATGTCAATATTTAAAGGGTGATTATTAGTTTCATAACCGTGTTAAAGTCTTCAAAACTTGTATCCCAGTTGCTGTTTGCTACAGTTGCTAGCCTGTGACAGTTGAGGCCCCTCTTATCCAGTGAATGATCATTTTGTGTGATATCATTTTCTCGAGTACAGACACTGCTTGGTAAATAATGTAATTAAGTAAATATACAGCACACTATGGCAGCAGCAAATAGCGCTGTACCAGTGGGTGGCTCCACTGTAAACGAATACCTTTTTGGTACATGCATAAAAAAGATGTACCCAATGCTAGCTCAAGGGCGATGTGTTACACACTAATGCTTTTTGTACAACAGTGGCATAATGTGATACGTTAACATGCATCAACATGAAATTAGAACCCCAGAGATGGTGCCTCTCTGCTGCCTTATGTACACAGAAAACAATAGGTCTGGAGCTTTGAATGTTGCTAGTGTGTGTTGCCCTTACGGGCGTGGAGGGCTGGGAGGTGGATGGGCATTGTAACATATCTCACTTTAATGTGCAAGACAGGGTCTTTTGTTCCATCTCAAAGAGTTTCGTTGTTAACGTGCAGAAGGTGTGTTATTTAACCACACCCTAAAGTGAAGTTAACTGTGTACAAGTAATATCGCCTTCATACAGCTCTTTTAAATCTGAACTGGTGCCAGTTATAGGTTAGCCTAGCGGCTTAAAGATGCTTGAACAATTGAATAATAAGCAGTTTTGTGGTCAGGTGAGGCTTATTGCTTAAGATGTATTTCCTTGATTAAGAAGAACCCCTTCACAACATGTAGCCTAATTAAGAACACTAGCGAGGAAGTGTGTGTATCACTGTCAATGTCTAAATTTAGGACACGCTTTAATGAATGGAAATACAGGTTTACAGCAAGATGCAAACCATTGGTTTCACAGTCAAGAGCAAAAGGGCCAGATTAGACCAGAAAAAATCTAATGCAGTCTGTTCTGAAAAAATTAATTGGACAAATGAAATCCGTAGCAGACTAGAATGATGGAAAGAGGAAATTATGGAGAAAGAAAGTAAGGGCTTCTCATCCAAAACATGCCACATTATCTGTCAAGCAAGGTTTAGGCAATGTTATGGCCTGGGCATGTATGGCCACTCCTGTTTCTGGTTGATGTGACTGCTGATAGAAGTGTGAAGGACTAAACTCTCTGCTCAGATTCACCAAAAAAAACAGCCAAACTGACCAGACAGCACTTCATAGTGCAAACGTATAGTGAGCCAAACACAATGCAAAAGCAGGCCAAGAGTTTCTCAAGTCAACTGCAAATTCAGTCACCTGATCTCATCACAATAGGCCATGCTTTTCAGTTATTACATGCAAAAACTGACGACACAGAGACCTACAAATAAGCAAAATAAAGCCCTGGCAGAGCATCACATGGGATGACAGTATTTGCAGATATTTAAAACTTAAGGAAGTCACTGCCTGCAAAGGAGATTTTATGTAATATTTAAACAATCCTTAAATTTAAATTTGTGTTAGTTTGTCCAATCGCTTTTGAGTTTTTAAAAATGGGCGATAAAAACATCAGTTGGTTGGGGTTGAGTATTTTAATAGGTGTATTGCATCACCCATGATGCACCTCTTTTGTGTTTATACAGAACTTTGCATTTAATCATTAGCTCTTAATCTCTGGCTCTCTTCCGTAGTGTGTCTTTTGGTCTGTTTCCTTCCCTTCATTCCCAATTGGAATTGCAACCTCTCCTTGTTGCCTGGTTCTGTTGGAGGTTTCTTCCTGTTAAAAGGGTTTTTTTTCTTTCCCACTGTTGCCAAGTGCTTACTCATAAGCAGTCATCTGATTGTTGGGGTATTCTCTCGATTGTTGTAGGGTCTTTAATTTCCAAGATAAAATGAACTGAGGCAACTGTTCTTGTTATTGGGCACTATAGCTGAAAGTGAATACTTTTGTAAAGCCTTGCATTAAAGATGAAAGTCTGTACTTTTTTCACATACTGACCGCTTGATTTTAAATGCACTGTTGTGGTGTACAGAGGCACAATTTCCAAAACTGTGTCACTGTCCAGATATTTAAGAACCTAACTATATAAAACTGTCATTAAGAAAAAAGAAAAGATTCTGCAACAATCTTTTCCATCCAGCACTCCAAATGAGTGGAAGGAGTGTATTTCCACACCTAAGTTAAGTTGAAATGTTAATTTTTGTTGACACTGTCACAAAACTGTTGGTTAAACTTTTTGGATGATTCTTGAGGTGTTTTCGCAGAGTTTTTACATTGAATTGCATATATCGCACAAGTGTCCACCTCCTGTAAAGCGCCACAGATGCACCCCCACACGCACCCCCCCACGCAAACACACCACCTCCTCCGTCACCTCCGCACATGCACACTCGCACAAACAGACGGTCAAATAGACATACAGTCTGTCATATTTGCGACTGGTAAACAAGCACTGAGAGGCTGTTAAAGCCGGCAAGCTGAGTAAACCAGAGACAACGGTGTGCTTAATGAACTGGGCTGCCTCCCAGCACAACATCTCATCATCACTTGGACTTAAACAAACCACTCAGCTGCTAATTGGCCGAGCTGCAAGGAGCCGCTGTGAGGAATGCATGCTCCCCACCTCCACTGTTGCTTCTCAAAGGCTTGACAGACAGCAGCAATACAAACTCTCTGTTATTGAGTCTTTGCGCAGATATGTGACAGCCTGGCCTTGTGTTGGGCTCCACTGTGTACATCCCCACAGTCACCGTATAGTCCCGTGCCTCACTTTGATGTTTCTCTTTTCCTCACTCTCATATATAACTTCATTCATATTTCAGGTTCAAATCATCACCACTCCATTCAGTGTGCATTTGTCAATCATGCATTTCAGTCGTGTCGCCATCCTTCTTTTGAAAATTCAGCAAGGTGATTGTGCAGGTGTGCTGCTCTTGCCATCGCTTTAGATGTACCGATGCAAACTACCCAGTTCTTCTTCTGTTGATTCTGGACAAACAGATAAAGCCCATCACTTCCCTGCGTGCCAGAGGATTTCGCCCAGGAAAGCCTACCAGACGCCAGGTGTTTAGATTAGCAAGTGCAAAGATTCATAAAGTGGGTATAAGCTGAATTATATTATTTGCAAACAAACATTTATTCACATGAAATGTTGCAGATTGAACCTTCGTTCTTGTCTGCGTTAGAACCAATCAATCTTGATCGAGATTATGGAAAAATGCCTTTATATGGATATGATGGTGTAATAATATGACTTATATGTTGAACCATTCTGAGGGCTGCCTCTACAAATAAGCAACTTATTATTAAATATGTGAAAAAAGATCTCGTGTGCTGCAAGCGATTCACTGCATAGCATTTTTTTTTTTGAGCTAGTAGGGTTAGACTAACCTCACTGCAGGGTGGAGGTGTTTCGCAGGGTGTAGAGTTTAGGAGGAAGTTGATAGAGCTTAAAAGCAGGAAGCACACCCAGCGGCACATCTCTGCAGTTAGTTCAAGATCATGTATCTGTTTGCTTTACTGTACCTTTGGTTTATTCAGGGAGTGTGCAGATATTTGTGACAAGGATATGAATGGTGTGGATACTGGGTGGATTTTCCTTTCTAATAAGACTCGAAGCTAATGAAGAGCATGTTCGTGCTGAAACCGAAAATTAAACTGCTTTCTGGCAAAATCTATCATTTATGTGGCTAGCTAGGATTAAAACTTGATCTCACCTGAAATAATTATAGTCATTTCCATGGCCCAAAAATAACAACAGGGCATTAACAGTCCTGTTAACCAAAAATTTCATGACCAGTAAATACCAGTTTGGCCTGTGTGAGTTTAGTGGACAAAGTGGTTTGGTATTTGCTAGCTTAAAACAACGACTAGATTGTATAAAAGAAGTCAACTGGTGGGGTGAGCCGTTTTTAAGTTATTTTTTACCCATATAAAAGATAAATGTAGCCAGCGTACAACTTTTTGCTCCATTTCAAAGCCAGAATGGTTAGAATGGCTTTTGTTGGCCTTTTTAAAACATTTTTCTTTTTAATTTAGAAGATGGGGCACGGAGGAAGAGGATTTAAAGTTAAAGTTAAAGTTACCTTTAAGAATAATGAGCTCATTAGAAAAGTATTGGTAAATAGGCTGTGGCTGTGCTGGTTTCTATATTATCCTTTTGTTTTTTTTGCATAGCATTTACAAACAATTTACAGTGTTTACTCAGTAACGAACTAATGACAGAGCTGCCACGCAAGGTTTTGGCTTGCTGTCAGGAGCTATTTTGCATTCAGTGTCTTGCCCAAGGACATACTGGCATTTGGCGGAGCCAGGAGGTCAAAGCGCCAAACCTGCAATGAGTGGACCAATCAATTTACCATCCAATGGGCTTATTATGGTCACTTTGTTAGTCATGTCCCTCACTAAAACAATGACGTTACCGCAGTCCCGTCACCGTTTATACCAGTACTTAGGGTGTGGGTACTGATGTTAGCGGTAAAATCCGACATGTAAGTCTTCACCCTGGCAGCAGTGACACCCACACAAGGTTGGAAAAAGAGAGTTACACAACCAGCTGAAATGACACCAAAGCATAGCTTGCACAAGCGGACGTGACAGCACTTTTGGTGTGCATGTGCCGATAATGAGGGCAAGAACCGTGAGCATGAATGAGCCCAAGCTACGATGTAAAGTTGAGATTTAGCTCTCAGTCTTTTGAATTACAAATGTAAAAAGTAAATGATTTACAAAACAAAATAAAACATGGCACATGGTACATCTTTTTTGAATCCTTAAGGAATCTTTGAATATATTTAGCACTTCTAACTTGTACTAATAGGCCAGTATTAGCCTATCACACAAATGTTGGTGTAATTACACAGTAATTACACTGTAATACATCTAATATGTTGCTATATCTGCAAACTGTCTTTGACACTATATCTGACATGTGATGCATTTGAACCACAACATAATACAACATCATGTAAGCCTAAACATTTGAAATCAGATGGATTAAATATAACGCCAGACCAACATCTTCGCTTCTTTGCTGGAAGTTAATAGGTGATTAAGCCGTGTTGCTGTGTGGGCCATAGGGACCCAATTGATCTGATCTTTGACCTCTAACTCTGATGAAGGGGGTGGCTGGAGGTCAGGCCTGTAAGAGATACCCTCTTTATCCTTCCACCAGAACGGCAGCTCAAAGCTCGGGGAGGCACCCAGCCAGGATCCGAGGGTCTCTAGCCCTCCTCCCTCCCAACTCACAATCTCGCATTCATACGGTCAATATGAGCCAAAGAGCAAACACCTCTGTGGCCCTGTGATGCTTTGACCTCAACTGAATAGCTCTGATTTTCCCTAGGGTAGCTTATTTTTGCCTTTAATAGATCCTTATTGGATGAGCATAAAGCAAATATTGCAAAGAATAAAAAAAAAAAACTGGATAAACAATATCTGCTGTGGGTGCTTTGAGTTGATCCTAACTCCTCCAGCTCAGTGATCTCTGTCAGTTCTTAAATGAAGACTGGGCTGATCCTTCTTTCACTCAAGGACTTGTAGGGGATTTTCAGTAGAGAAGACTGTGTAATGCCACTTCTCTTTGAGGTATCCATTGAAGTCAGCACTATTGCATTAAGCTCGCTTGTCTTCCTAAGGGCACCTTTTCATCATAACCCACACACATACACATCCCTTCCCTGAAACTCCCCCTTTTAAGTTGAGGTATTGTCTTTAACAGCATTATAACGGTATCATTCCTCTCCCACCGTGAACAACAAAGACAAGAAACGCCAAATCCTAGAACACAGCAATCTGTGTGTGTGTGTGTGTGTGTGTGTGTGTGTGTGTGTGTGTGTGTGCGCACGCGCGTGCTTTAAAGCAATGCTAATGGGCCCTAAGAAGCATTAAAGTGACCCCTACTGTAACAAAAGAGTTAATAATCCGTTTAGAAAACAATCAGATCCCCGGCCATGAGAAAAGCCCCCCGCTAAGTCTTTCTGTAAAGAGGAGGAGGAGGGAATTCACCTTTTTTTTCAGTCAGCAATCTTGTTGAACATGGCTTGTTTTTATCGCACTCTCTATAGGGAATGATGGAACAGTTTTTAACGGCAGCTCTCAGTGAATAAAAAGACAACAAGGTTTGAGTTTCCCAAGCAGACAACAGTTTTGACGGATTCAAAGTGACCCCGGCTCTCTCTAGGTCAGGGTTTGTTATCAGTGCCATCCACTGTAAATGAGCCCCATTGGACTTCTAAAGGAGCTGTTAACAAACAAACGCCGGCTCGCCCGTTAATTGCTAATGATAGGCTTTTTGTCGTGGCTTTCCCCTGTGGGTCGAAATGTTCAATCACCAGGCGAGCTGCTGTCAGGTCAAACTGCCACTGATATAATAGGTGATATAAGCCATTAAGAAATGACATCTCCTGTGCTGTATGTCAAATATCACTGCTATGAGGGGGGGAAAGTGTTACAGAGTAAAAAATAAGTACGAGCTCAGTGTGAAGGATCATTTGACTGCTGGATGTATTACCCGAGGCTGGCAGGCTTATCTGTTATGCATCAGAGTGATCCATCTGTTTTAACATCAGGTCAGAGCTGAATCTATCACTGCTTATCTTTGCTGTCAAGTAGGTGAGGACAGGTTTTTCTTTATCTACCTGCAGCTTGTCCTTCCCTCTTCATTCTCTGCAGTCTCCGACATCCTGAAAACTGATTATGAAGTCAGCAAAAGATTAACTAATTAGCCAAACTAACAAGCCGAATGAAGAAATGCAATCAGATGAAAAAAAGAAAAACATGATTTTTATTTATTTCCAAAGCATCCCTCGTTGTGTCATTTTTTGCTTAAATGTGATTGGAGAGTGTATCCTTCCTCATTTCTTCAAGGAATAAATCTACTTGAAAGCCTTGCCTAGCGCCTTGAGGCGACTGTTGTTGTGATTTAGTGCTATATAAATAAAATTGAATTGAATTGAACTGAAAGAAGATAACACTAGAAAGAGGTTTCTTATTTACATTTTGCACGAATGGTGAATGGGTTATCTTTCATGTAGTGCTTTTTTTTCCTTTTTTTTCCATTTTGCAACAAAACATAGCAAAAGGGGCGATCAAGAGTTGGGAGTTCGCCTTGTAATCGGAAGGTTGCCGGTTCGAGCCCCAGCTTGGACAGTCTTGGTCGTTGGGCAAGGCACTTCACCCGTTGCCTACTGGTGGTGGTCAGAGGGCCCAGTGGCGCCAGTGTCCGGCAGCCTCGCCTCTGTCAGTGCGCCCCAGGGTGGCTGTGGCTACAATGTAGCCAGTGTGTGAATGTGTGTGTGAATGGGTGGATGACTGGATATGTAAAGTGCTTGGGGTCCTTAGGGACTAGTAAAGCGCTATATAAATACAGGCCATTTACCAAAAGTAAAAATGATAAGAGTGAAGTTCCACTGATTTTTTAATTGTATTTTTGTAAACACGCCTCCCTGGGCCTGATTCTGCCAGGGGTTTCTTCCTGTTAAAAGGGAGTTTTTCCTTCCCACTGTTGCCAAGTGGATGGTTAATGCTTAACCTTAAATCATTAATTCTGTTGGGGTTATTATTCCAGTTGTGTTGTGTTTAGACTTTGATACTTGTGCCTGTGCAGTTTGTGGTTTTTCAGTGTTTACATTGTCAACTACACTGTAAAGGTTTAGCTGTGAACAGGCTGGTTGTTCCAGTGTTAGTAAAAACCAGTGTTCTGTAGCTGTGAACAGACGTATGGACTGGTTCTTATATAGCATTCATACAAACTCTTTTTCTCTGTGCTTAAGTGCTTTCTATCTAACACTGTACAATATTATGTACAAGTCTGTCTGCAACATGGATTGAGAAATCAGAGGTTATTGGGGCCTCTCGGACTTTCTGAGTTGGAAATCTGATTTGAGGGGACATTCCAGTTTAAAATTCTAACTGGAAAGTCAGGATTTCTGATTTCATCTGTGTTTACTCTTGTGGAGTTTTATTTGGAAAGACTTAAAACTAGCAAATGAGACCATAAATCCATCAGAAATGTATTTAATGAGGTCATAGAGCAAGGGAGCTCAACTGGCATTTCACCATAGACCTCTATTCAACTGAACCCGAGGAGTCGCCCCCTGCTTGCCAGATCCAGGCAAGCAGGTGGCTGAATGCAGATCCAGGTTTGACACCAGGAAGTGACGACTTACTTTTACATAAAGATTTTATAAAAGGCAGAGAATAACACTGTGGAGTTTTTAGCTGAAACATACTGTAAATATAATTTTACTACTAGTTTATTCCACTGTAGGACATTTTGCTCCAAATAAAATGGTGACATGTGGATTTTGTATCATAATACCAATATGTACAGGTTTAAAGTACTAATTTAAGACACACATAAAGAGAAATTTGGACTTTCTCCTGTTTTGGTAGATCTTCAGCCAAAGTTACTAACCATCAAACATCAGTAATGACAGCATACAGTCATGGCATCAGGTTCGCTGCCAAATTGACTAATTGGCCAATAATGGTGTTTGAAAAGTGTGAAATCCTCATGATTGTTTGTCATTATATTATAGAAATATGTTTAAAAAAAGCATTTAAAAAAAATAAAGTAAAAATTGAAGTTGCAAAAGTGCATGAAAAGTCAACTTTGTGCCACTGCCAAAGATCCTCAGAGTGTAAAATACTGCAGTGCAATCACTGATATTACACTCAGTGTGTGTCCATTTGTTTTTGCTGCTCCCCCACACTGTAGACCGATGACTTTTGTAGATTATTTTCCTTTAATTTTCTGTCACTGTTGCAAATGTAGGACTGTGTGAACAGCAAATCTGAGGCCAAACAGTATCTACGAATACCAAACAAGTTAATAATTCAAACATTTTTGCATCATTGTTGCCACCTCTCCTTTGTTGAACTGTTAGCAAACACACAGAAAAAAAACAGCTTTGTGATGTTTGGAGGCTTCTTCATTTTCCCCGCTGCAAATTACCCAAGAGGAAATGGCCAGTGCGAGTGGATTGTGGGGACTTTATTCGTCTGTTTCCTGCGGTAAGTTATTCCTTTGTCTGGGCCGAGCTAATAGCAGGGAATGGGATTCAAATAGAGTCAAGCTGCCTCCTGAGATCCCTCAATCCACCGTCGCCATAAAAAGAGGTCTGAGGCCAGTCTAAATATTTGGTAGTCTTAGCAGGTTCATGTTAAAAGACACACACACACGCACATGCACGGCGCACACAAACGCACGGGGTGAATGCACAAGCAGGCCGAGGCTGTGAAGTTGAATGGCATAGCTCAAAGCCTTCCTCCCCCTATCCCTCCCTCTTTCTCTCTCGCTCTCTCTCTCTCTAAACCGCCAAACCATTCTCCCCCTTTCTCCAGCTCAGAGGAATTCATTAACTGCCTCTCCACAGAGACACTATGGAAATCAGGCAGCTACAAAGGCAGAGAGGGAGAGAGAGAGAGAGAGAGAGAGAGAGAGGGAGAGAAGGGAGGGAGGGGTGATGGTGGTGGTGAATGGGGCTATATTATCCTATTAGATGGTGGATATGTCTCGTTTCCCTCCCCTGTCATGAGAAAAACATTAATTTTAAGTGAGGAAGGGAGGGAGAGAGAGGCAAAGACTGAGAGAGAGAGAGAGGGGGGAAGAGAGAGGGGGTGGGGGGCTGAGGGGTAGATGGTGAGGGTCTTTAACGTTGCTCTTTTATCGAGCTGAAATGGAGAGTCCCCTGGCTCCATTTACCTTGGCAATGAGGATAGAGGCGCTCTCCATGAATGCCATTTAAAATGCCATGGAGATTAAGCATCCTCTCTCCCTCTCCCGCTCTCTGTTTCTCACACACACATATGCAGCGGCAGCAGTGGCGGCGGCGGGGCTCGTCATAATATGTGTTTAGGAAAAACAGCTTTGAGATTCATGAGTAAAGCCCTCTAGGTGCCAGCGCTGAGGAGGGAAGAGAGCAGAGAAAGAGACAGAGAGGACCATCACTTAGCCAGAGTGGGCTTTAAGCACTGTAATTAAATCATTAGACCCCTCTTCCCTCCCCCTCTCCCTCCCCTTCCTCTCTCTCCTCTCTCTCCTCTCTCTCTCTCTCTCTTGGCTCAGCCAAGCTCATCAGGAGCTCAGAGTGTGAAATGATGAATCTGTATTTATAGGGATGGAGTAATTACAGCGCTAACCTCTGAGGGGACCCAGGAGGGCCACAGGGCCACAGAGCAGGGTGCAGGGTGCTCAACCTCATTAGCACTGCCCAAGTGTGCATGTGTGTGATAGAGTGTGTGACACAGTGTGTGAAAGGAGGTGTGTGTGTTCAAAGAAGCACAGTTGCTATGTGTTGTGATGGTTAAGCCTGTCAATGAGGACACATCAGCCTGCCTCCTCCCACACATGAGGGTCCATTTTTACACTTTCTCCCACATAAATATGCCCCCCCCCCCCCCCCAAAAAAAAAAAAACACCACCACTTTTCATCTCATACCTCAAATTGCTATTTGAGGTATGAGATGAAAAGTGGTGGTGCTTTAACATTTCTGCGACATCTGCAACTGATACCAAGGGCCTACAGTAGTCTATTCTTCTCAGCAAACATCTGTCATTTTCCACTCCACAGCTCCCGTGCGCTCCGTATCGCTGCCATCTCCTATCATCTTCGATCTCTGTCATTACCTCCACTCTCCTTTATCTCCACAGCTCTGAAAAAATAAGCTCCACTGACTTCCGCCGATAATCACGGACATTCCTCGTGGATCTGTCCGACCATATCAATGCTTCCCGGCCCATCTGCTGGACCAGGAATGTCCGGGCATACCCCACGAGTCAGCAGTCAAAGCACCGAAAAATGACACCAAAATACGGAGAGATTATTATTATTATTATTATTATTATTATTATTATTATTATTATTATTATTATTATTATTATTATTAT
>NW_024582586.1:548770-628966 GCF_018398535.1 Haplochromis burtoni
TTATTATTATTATTATTATTATTATTATTGTTATTATTATTATTATTATTATTGTTGTTGTTTTTGTTGTTGTAGTAGTAGTAATTAATGAATTCATTGCGCAAGACACACATACACTGCGCACACATGCGCGCACACACACAGGTTACCTTTTCGGTAGACACAGTGAAGACTGTCGAAATTAAATCACACACATCAGTACACACGCACACACACGCAGACGACCTGGGCTAACCAATGCACTAATCGCCTGCCCCGGGCATAGGAGGAGCTTGGTGCTTAAGTAGGCTGCCAATCAGTCACTCAGCTCCACATCCAGAAGCTCCTGCGGCCAGACATACGCATCAACTCCGCACTCGAAAGTGCCAAACTGCTCCTGAGACACAACTCGGTGGAAGGGAAGGCTGACAGTTTCTTCTTTTTTAAGTGGGGGTCATCCTGATTTGTTTTGTTTTTTAACTGTCCCGTTTTTCTGTTCTTTTTTGGGGATTCCTTCTTTCTTTTCTTTTTTTTTTCCTGCATCATCTTTCTTTTTTTCGCTCTTGTGACTTTGGGAGAGATTTACTGCACGCATACTCCGGACATGTCTTTGCCTCAGCTGGGGTATCCCCAGTTCCTCAGCGCCTCCCATGAGGTGTACGGAGGCGAGCGGCCGGGCTCTGCCCGGGAAGGAACCACCGAGGGCGGTGTGAGCTCATCAGCGACCGCCGCGGCTGTCGGCTCCATGCTGGGGATGTACGGAAGCCCATGGGCGGCTCATAACTACAGTGCCTTTCTGCCGTACAGCGGAGCCACAGACCTCGCCCTCATATCGCAGATGGTGAGAGATGATACACGTTCAGGTGTTCATAAGAAAATAGTGAGGCTGAGCTTTTCACTGTAATGCGTAAATACAACTTGAACCATTTAAATGGCGGGTTGTTCGCTTTTTTTATTTGTTTTTTAAGAGAATTTTTGTGAATTTTATTGAGATAAATTAATAATTAATAATTAATATTTCATTGTCTGTGTGTTGGAGCTATAAATACTTGGGTGAGTTGCAAAGAACTGAATAGCCACATAACACAAATGAACGATCTCTGGTAGCGTGACACTAAACTTCAGTTTCAAATTTAATTTGAGGTCATGGTTTTTGAAAGCTTGAACATAATGTTGTTGTTTTTGTTTGTTTTTTGCTTTTTTTCTACAAATGTGGACCTGTCTACTGTGGCAGGCTGCACGTTTTAGCATAAAGGCATTTATCAATATTGAATTAAATAAAAATCAAAACAAAATAATATGGTAGGCCTAGATCATAGAAATTTGCAAGCGACCTAAAAATGAGGGATATTTGTTGTGATCTGTGTCTGATTACTGATTTTTTTTTTCAAACTTGTAAGTTTTTTGTTTTGTTTTGTTTTGTCACGCAAAACGTTTTAGCTCCAAATTTCCATTTGTATTTTCCTGTTTACAAATTTTCTGAACTTGAGGCGCAAATATCTTTGGAGTTGCTCAACAAGTTGCCCCCATTTTTTTTTCTCCCAACAACATTCCAGGGCTCACAGTATGAGCTGAAGGACAGCCCGGGGTCCCACCCAGCTTCTCTACCTGTTCACACCGCCCAAGGCTTCTACCCCTACGGCCAGTACCCGTATGGAGACCCGTCAAGGGCCAAAACGGCCACAAGGGAGACCACCAGCACCCTGAAGGCCTGGCTGCAGGAACACCAGAAGAACCCTTACCCCACCAAAGGAGAGAAGATCATGCTTGCTATCATTACGAGAATGACACTCACACAGGTGGGCAGCGTGATATGTTTTCGGAGCTCAATTTGTATAAAATGTTTCAGTTCAGTGGTCTTTCTGGCACCTTACAAGCACAATTTGGTGGGCATCAGGCCCACTTAAAATAAATCCCTAATCATTATTTTAAAGGTTTTATTCTTCATTTTAATGTCCTTCAATAGCACTGCTATTTGTTATGAGAACTCAGTTGGCCCACATATGACTGTTTTTAATACACCTGCAGAGGGGGGAAAAAAACCTCAGTTCAGTTTTTTTTAAATCTGAGCTCAGGAATAATAAATAAAATCAGATGTCTTTTTAAATGTTTTATAATTCCCCATCTACAGCTTTCAAACCACAGCATCTGAGTAATAATGCTTAAAAACGCGCTTTTCTTTTACAGGTGTCGACGTGGTTCGCGAACGCCCGCAGACGCCTGAAGAAGGAGAACAAGGTCACCTGGGGCCGCAGCGCTGAGGACCGGGACGGCCGCATCTTCAGCAGCGACAACGAGGACGAGCACGGCAAGAACGGCAGCGACGACGAAGATGAAGAGGAGGAGATAGATTTGGAAACCGTCGATATCGAGAGACCCGAGGAGCAGCGCGAAGGGGAGCGTGGCTCCGCGAGGGGGGAGGCCGAGGCGGGCCTGTCCGCCTCCGAGCAGGCCTCTGAGTCGAAGAGCTCGGAGAGCAGCAGGACGCTTTCTGCGGAGGCCCTGAGAGGAGCCGAGGCGGGTGTTTCTCTCGGTAAATCGCCCAGTGTCAAGCTTCCCGCGGATCATTCGCCTGGCAGGCAGGAGTGCCAGAGACCAGCACAGAGCAAACCTAAAATCTGGTCTCTGGCTGAGACCGCCACGGCGCCCGACAGCTCTCACAAATCTCCCCCCGCGGCCCTTGCGCACCACGCGGCTTTGGCCTCCACCGGACACCCGGCCTTACTCCCGGGTCACGGAATATATACGTGCCAGATTGGCAAGCTGCACAACTGGGCCAATGCAGCTTTTCTGAATGCCAACTCTCTTTTGAACATGAGGTCGCTCCTGGCAGGGGCGCCGGCCGGACACCTGCCCGTCCACGGCGCAGTGCCGGCTGCGCGTCGTGACGCACGACCGGCAACGGTCGGCACGGGAACGTCGGGTACGGAAGACGACAGCGATGTAGAGTCATCAGGGAGCTTCAGTCCAAAAAGAGATGGTATGGGCCTGATTTCAACTTCTTCTTCTTCTTCTTCTTCTTCTTCTTCTTCTTCTTCTTCTTATTATTATTATTATTATTATTATTATTATTATTATTATTATTATTATTATTATTATTATTCATAGGACTTGTTCCGTTGAATCACTCAAATGGCGACAACAGCAGCTCTCCTTCCTGCATGGCAGTTTCACTTTATTTTCAAAGGTAATTTCACGAACACCTTGTCACTCACTAGTTTGTTTTCTTTCCTTCCGCAGATGAAGAGAGCGACCACAGGCCCGATTCCCTGAAGTCCCCCTTTCAGATGATCACTGACAGGTGATTTCAAATCAATTTTGGCATTATAACACCATCAGCCTCGATTAAATGAACCTTACAGCAAGAGGTAAACACTGTTACACCTGACTGGTCGGGGAGGCAGAACTCGGCACATAAATCATACGATTGAGTCCCCACTTTAACGCCTCGTCAGGCAGGAGTCTGATATATTCTGCGCCTCTCCCTCCCTCTCTCCCCTCCCAGCCTGCCCCCCCATCCTCCAACAATGAGCTATCGCCACCAAGTCATTTAAATAATCTGCCGCTATTTATTCACGCCCCCCCCCCCCCCCCCCCCCCCCCTTGAATGAAGCTAATGTATGTCAAAGAAAGCCCTGATGGCAACATCATGAATGAAGCAGAGCGTGAAAAGACATAAAACAATTTACCTATAGTGGGGTTTTTAATTTGCATAAATACAGCTTAACACCGTTTGAAGGAAATAAACTCGAAGTGTTAAAAAAGTTGCTTCGTTAGTTTAAACGAAAGATTTCTTTTTAAGAGTAAAATTGCCTAATTTGTTTCAGATAATATAATTATAATGTCTAGACTTTATTCACCTCTGAGCAATAGTTTCCTCTTCTTCTCTTTCCTCAGACCTCACCACGGGACAGCAGCACAGCGAGTTCTGACAACAACAATATGAGAAGAGAAAGAAAAAGAGGAATAATTTTATTTAATGGAGAACAGTTTAATGAAGGATATTTTTTGGACTGGGAGGCCTGTTGTAGTATTACTGTTTAGCTTCCACATGAAAAAGAGATGTTCGCGTTTTTTGTTTGTTTGTTTTTTGTTTTTTTTAGTCTCTGAATCACTTGTATTTCTCTTTTATGTCCTCTTATGTCCCCCCCTCTGTTCCTCTGTTGTGAATGGAAACCTTGGAAAAAAAATTGTAAATACAGGATATGAATTTGTCTTTAAAGAATATATTTTTTGGGAACTAAATAAATGTCATTATAGCGCTTTATTACTGAAGAAAATCCCACCACCTGTATTTAATAAGAGGGGACCAATTTCCAGCCAAAGAAATCAAAGAAACAAGGGCAGAATGCAGATTAAGAAGCACTGTAAACTTCCTAAACTAAGCACACATTATTATTAGTATTGTTATTTTTTTTAGTGCCTGAATTTAGGATTTTTTATAACATAAATTTCCAATAAGTAACCAGTACAATACAGAGAGTGCAATTAATGTATGCAGAGAAATTCTCCTTCAAGACCTCAAGTGGATTTGGTATTTTAAGGGTAATTATATATCTATATTAATATACATATAATACAAGTATTGCAGTTAATCTCCAGCTGACCTCGTCGTCCCTGTGTCTAGTTTGTTTCACACGAACCATGCAGTGTCAGCTCCTTTATTTTTTTAAACTACCAGGAAAGTCAGTTTTATTGAAACCTGCACTCTTGCCAACAAAGCTCGAAGACTTATGCCCGTGCCTTGGAAGCCACTGCAAATGCTGCGGAAATTGAAAATTGAAGATTTCCAGGACCTTGTGAACCTGCGCTTGTGCTTTCAGCCCAGGCCTCCTCGCTTTAATGTTGGATTATACCCCTCGGTGCCACCACTGCTGCCTCTGAAATATGGATCAGACGGAGAGGAAAGGCCAGCAAGCCAGTATGGGGGCAGCAGCTCACGGGGGAGGCGAGAGAAGGGGTTGGGGCGGTGGTGGTGGGCTTGTGTGTCACTTTGTGGCATCCTTGACGTTCACAGGCCCAAAGACAGGGGGGTGCATAGAGAGAAAAAGAGAGAGAGGGAGAAGATGGTGGGGGGTCTGAGAGCTGCTAACGGCGACTGTTTTCAAAGCTGTGGTCCGATGCTTGGTTTAGCGGCACAGTTTGGGGCCTCTCAAGGGGCCCAGACAGCTCCAGGTTTACATGCAGATAAAATTTAGATTGACGTGTTTGTTGAAATCTTTGCTGCAAGTCTTTGAAAGTCTGGTATTTAAAATTATTAACACTTACTAGTTAGATGGAAGAAGGGAAGTGGCCTTAGCAAGGTGCTGTTAAAATGTGGCCTGTAAAGTGTATGATGAAGTTTAAGCAGTGAAGTACTGCTGAAGTCTATAGAAGTACAAATTTGGGAGTAAATTTGGTTTTAAAAAATTACATATATTCAAAGGTGGAAAAATCTATATGTGGCAATATGTTAGATAGCTGCTTTCTGCCATCCAGTAGCTTAACACCAACAGTTGATAACAGGACAGCAGCTTGTGCATTAACTTTGATTTCTTTGTTAAACTGTTTTGTGGAATGGAAATTAATCTAAATGAGGTCCAGATTGGGCATCGAGCAAAACTACAGTTATATGGTGATCTGAATGTAAATCGTGCTCTGGAAGGAGACGAAAATAAAATCAGAGCCACCAGATTTGTGAATCTGGAGATTGGCTCAATGCTGCCACCTGACTCTCAGAGAAAGTAAGAGCACGGCTGCCCCCACGGTGGTGTCTGCACCACCTCTCAGGTACGATACGCAAACCTTTGCTGCGGGATCGGGTTTTGAAAGCCGAGCAGCTCCTGGAACTGTTGTTTGCAAAGAGCTGACATCCTGACAGCCATCCAATCGGAGGCGAAAAGAACTAATTTGGTCATTTTTTAATTTTATTTTGATAAACTGGAAAGGTTTTATCTGAGATATAAAATATATGAAGATACACTTTTTTCTTTTTTTTAATTGACTCTCCACTGGACTTAGATGTAAAGCAGTGAGGAGTAACCCTAAGCCAGGCATCAAATACTACTTATTATGAACTCCAGTTCAAAAACACAAGCACTATAGTTTTTTCATCTTTAGGACCACAATCTGAACAAAGACCAAAATTGCCCATCGCCATGGTATATATATGTTTTTTGAAGTCAGACTGTCTTAATAAAAACAAGTAAAATACTTTATAATCACATTATAATTCTAAAATCCTACATTTGATCTATTGTGCTCAAACATCACAGTTTGTCTCATCTAACTTTATTAGATTATCCTAAAAATTTGATCCACGTTTAAAAAACAATATAGGCACAAGTGATCAAAATCTGAGATTTTACATTAGTCCTTTCTCTAATTAATTTTTTTACAATTATCATTATATTAATGGTCCAGTTCAGTTATTCTATTGTCTCCGCCGAGAAGCTTTCTCGGGCTGGCTCCCGACAAATCATCCCCACAAAGAACAACATGAAACAGCGCACATAATCCTCCAATAAGAATCACTCAAATTTATATGTATATAAAGAACACAAGAAACTAAACCTTTCATTTTTTAAACTGACATGTAGCAAATTTTTGCATTTTCCCCATAAACAGTCTTAAAGGAATATGTTAGCCGTTAGCTGACTCAAAATCTCCCTTAAAAAACATCTTTTCTGATTTTGCTTTCCTGTGGACAAAATTATAAAGTGCTTATTTCCCTCAAAGAGATGCTGGCAGGCAAATTTTGCCACTCCTGGACAAAGGCAGGACATTCTTTTAAACCTGTTTTTTAAGGTAAGCTACCAGGCTGCCGAGTGTGGTTTCATAACGATGTTGGAACCTCGCCGTAAATCTGACGTGCGTATGAGGTGTGGGGAAAAAAAAGAGGAGCGTCGTGACTTGTGACGCTTTCTCAAAAGTCAGCACGGCACTCGTCTGTCCCTCTGCTTTCCCACCCACGTACCCAGAGTGTCAGCAAACGAGGGACGAAAAGAGCAAATTTAAGTCTAAAGAAGGCAAATAAGGGAGGGAGAGATGATGCAGCGAGGGTTGTCATTGATGTGAGAGCGGCGTGGAAGGGAGCCAGACACTTGAGGCCATTTTCATTTCCTCTGCCAGCTCTGACAGACTGCCATCAGCACCGCTGAGGAGAATATCAGCCGCTCTTCTCGCTCGCACCCCTTCACTCTTTCGAACAATATGTTATTCTGTCAGAGTTGGAAATCAGTGAGCTTAGCATGATGGGGCTGAAAATGACATCAAATGGCCTTTTTATATCTGTTACACGGCGTGTCCAAAACATGTTGCGTTATGAAAGGAGTGGAAAATGCAGTGCAGATCCAAAATATGATTAGGTTTTTCTTTTTTTCTCTCTTTTTTTTGTTGTGCCAAAGCAAACTCCATCAGAGTTTAGGGTCCAAATTGTCCTGAAACTTTTCGACTGGTAGAATCCAACAGTTTATAAAAAGAAACACAACACAACACAAGAGTGTCTGTGTGGAGTTTTAGAGTCATATCAACTCCTCAAACTCTCAGTGTGAGCAGAGTCTTTATTGGTGCTTTGGTATTCTGATATAGGCTCTTTGGTGAGTTCTAATCCCCATTAATAAGGCAGATTATGGAAGGGATTTGGCTTTGATTTGCGTGTCCCACTGCTCTTTTCTGTCAGCGTCTCACTCTCTCTATATATATCCTCGCGTTTCCTTTCTCTCTGCTCCTCTGTCGTCTTGATGGGATGTTCAGGGATTGAACAATGATCGCCTCCATGTGTCATCCCCCCTTGCAGCCCCCCCTCATCACTCTTTTGCCATCCTCCTGCGATTATGCCCACATGTATGAGGGCTCCCGGTCGCCTGAATAGATTTGTTAAAGGCCCCCAGTGGATGAGAGAGGTCCAAGCCTCGAAGCCTGGCCCTCGTGTGCAGGTCTATCCCCTTTTCGAGGGACTCGGCATGGGGGTGAAATCCCCACCGGTTGCCCCTTCCTCCTACAGCGGTTACCCCTCTGCTCCTCCGCCACGCAGAGATAATCGGGCTTATGTAAAGACGACGTGCTCTTTTGACAGTCATCAGCTCATCAGTGATCCAATCGAGCCCAAATCCGCCATTGTTCACCCCTCAAAGTGTCTCAAATCCGCTTGTGCAGGAGAGAGGGCCTGCACTCTTTATCCTGCCAATCACTCCTGACATTCCTGCCACAGTTGCCATGGCCTAGGGTCAGAGGTCGTGAAAACAGAGAGCATGAGCTGACTTGCGGAGAATGGCGAAGCGCAGAAGGAGGGACTCTCTGCTCAACGGCTCCATTGGTCATCCAACGCAGGGGGTAAATGTAGACAAGTTAGGACTCTATAGCCCCGCTGAGAGGGCCAGCCGGACAGAAAGGGACATGAGCAGGGGAGGAGAAAGAAAGGGGGGATGATGAGGCAGAGAAAAAGGCCATGGGAAGAAAAAGAGGGCAAGAGAGGTGTGTGGGGGAGAAATGAGAGTTAGGGAGAGTCAGTGTTTGATTGCCAAATAGGCTTTACAGAGCTTGACCTCAAGGGGCTTGGAGAAGAAAAGGACTGACACGCGGTTAAAGTCCCTGGAGAAGTAATAATTAACATGGTAGTTAATATTTGTGGAATTTTTAATGGACTTTCTGCATGTAAAACTCTTTAACACTGCAGCTCAAGACCAAGCTACAGAAAAAAACAACACAAAACAAAACGGTGTGTGTGTGTGTGTGTGTGTGTGTGTGTGTGTGTGTGTGTGTGTGTGTGTGTGTGTGTGTGTGTGTGTGTGTGGATGCTAACTGCTGAGCTGTAATTTGAAATGGAAATGTACCTCCCAATGCAATGAAGCTAATGCATGTCATCACAGGATAAGCGGGGCACTGGGTTAAATCTGTTGTAATGTTGTCAAAAGAATAATTTTCTGTACCCAGTGTATACGTAAGTGAGCAAATGTTTAGCCTAGACAAGATATCATAGGGAATTTAGACCATTCACTGTTCCTCCGCAGGGATTAGTGGAATTAGGCACAAAAGCAAAGTATCAAAACTCATGGGTAATTCAACAAGCTCCACAATACTGAGTTTACAGAGTGCTGCTGCTTAGCCTGCTTTATTGTCACGTTGCAGCTGCGAGTACGGTACAGACAAACAGCAAACGTCGCCACTGCCTTTAAAAAGCAGACAAATTTAATATACAGGGGGAAAATACACACAACAAATGCTATGAAAGAGTGGGAGTGATAAGTCTTTTCTCTTGTTGTCTGCCCATTCACGGCAATAATCTGAGAGAGGAAGCCGATTAGGAGCGAAGGGGAGGTTTGCGGTAGGGTGTTCGCATCGATGGCTCTTTTCAGCCATTTTGAAACAATGTTTATCCACGGGTTTGTTATAGCGTTGAAACTTAGCTTAGTTTACTGCTGGGAGAGTCCTAAAGGCGGGCTGAAGACTCACTGCGTCTTTGTTCAGCATCCATTGAGGCACGCTGGTGTGTTAGAGAGGGGCGGAGAAGCTGCCCGAAATATCAGATCTTGGGGATTTCTGTAATTTGTGCCGTTTTCAGAATATCTGGGAAAATGTTGCGGGGAATGCACTCCGCGAATGCTTGTTGAGGGTCTATGGACTCACTGACTGGATATCGCGAACACCATTAACCCATGATTTGACCTTTTTTATGTGAAAAATTACTTTTGTAGCATGCAAACAGTTAGAAAACTATACTAATCAGTTTTTGTTTATTAAGCCATGAAAGCCTTGTGTACTTACTAAGAAACAGTAAGAAAGTAAAAATTCCAATACAAACAACTTATGTCTATCATATTCTAGACACAGCATCAATTTAAATGGGTCTAATACTAAACTACAGAAAAAAGGCATCTTTATGAGTTTTAATTACCCAGATATTTGGTTAAAAGGGACCTATTGGTTCGGTGGCCCAGGCAGATCAAATGCACATGAGCAAAAAGAGAAAAATGCTGGAAAAATACACAAAACACAACAGAAGTTGAATAAAACAGAAGTGTTTTTGGAAATTCATCAACGTGATGGAACAACTGAAGTTACAGAGGCCAAAAGAATCAAAGGTTTGTACTGAGACATGCTTTCTGTCTCTGAAATCACTTTTGTTATGTTTTGTGAAGTTTGGGGATTTTTTTAATTTTTTGAGTTGAGTTGAGCATTGAGTACCCCACAGACCAGTTGTACCACATATTTTAACCCTGCCTCTAGCTGACAATATTCTCTCTGCAGGTAAATGGGCACTCTGTAGCTACCAATGAACAGATGAGCTGCTAGGACAGCTGAATGATAATTTCCTCTTTAGCTGGATTTTGATAAATGTAACTGATAAGAGCAGTGGTGCACTCACCTGTGTGTGAAATAATTGAAACCTGGAGTATGGGGAACATTGATTTTTTGCTTTCCATGTCAACCAACCTTGGGCAGCTTTTGCCATACTACTGTGGCACATTTGTAGAAGACAATGCTAATGTGGCCAGCATTTTTATACAATTATTCTTATTCATCTTTCCCAATGGAGCTCTTGGCATCAAAGAGAAACAAAAACTCATGAAAGCTACTAACACGCTAATCTGTAAAATATTTACCTGGCAAACATTAGCATTAGAGGTGTTATTACAATGGGAATTAAACATGAAAAACCAGTGATTTAATATAATCTACTGTGACTTACATCCCTTTCAATGACTACAGCACTACACAGCAGCTTCAGCTTATCAACACACTTTATGGCTAATTAAGGTTAGCTGACTAATGCTAGCAGCATCTGCAGCCAAGAAAAGCTACATTCTGGTTGCTCCCTTGCCACAACCCTAACTAACCCTCAAACATAACACAAGAAACATAGCAAGTGTAGTTGGTGCACTGAATGCAACATATATCAGTCATATTTGTTCACACTGCTTTTAGACAAGTTACCTGTTATAAAGTAAAATAAAATGACTGAAGATATTGACGTTAGCATTGTTAGCATTGTCACTGTGAACATGTTAGCATGTTTTACCTCAAACTGCGGCACTGCCAAGGAAACGCATAGAAAAGCTTTCCATTACCTCTAAAGGAGGTATCTTGGAGGTATCGAAAGATTTTTTAAAAACATATTTAAAAAAATAGCTTAAAAATACATTTAAATTCATAATAGAATGATATCATGGTATATGGTAAGATACACTAAGACAGGGTGAAGCCCCCCTCCCCCCCGCTGTCTTTACTTTGTGAATAATGATAGATGGCTCATGGGTCACATATCTTCGCAGATTAATTACACTTGAGATGCATGCACGTGCATGTACATACACTGTATCATTCTACCACACACACACAAAAACGCACACAAACAGTTGCAGAGTAATGTGAGTCCTCATTCATTTGCCCAAGTCGTTTAGGGTAATAGAGCTTAATGGAGTGTATTAACCCTGTCCAGCTTGCATTTCCCCTCCTCAGATGTGTGTGTGTGTGTGTGTTCACGCACATGCACAGGGAAAGGGGAAACCTGCCAACTGTTTATCTGCAAGAGACACACACACACACACACACTGGGGGAGTACAGATCTGGTTTCCCACTGTCACAGATGCTTACCCGCCTCTCCATTAGAGATGTGATTGGAGTGGACATAGAAAACCAGCAGCCTTGTTCCCATAGGGGCAATCTGAGGAAATTATTGCCCAGCTCCTCTCCGGGGAGTGTCAGCGCTCCAGAAAGAAGCACTTAATCGACTGCTATCACATGCGACTTCTCTGTTGGCTGCATTGCATAGGTTTTTGAGGCATTTGGTGTGGATTTATACTAGCGAAATGCGTTTGATGACACGTGATCAGTCATGGCACACAGTAAGGGTCTCACGGGAGCTGCTGAGCTCTCTAGATGTGGAATGCAGAGATCAGACAGTTAGCAGCATTTGCTGGGAAATAGATGATCAGTGGAAATGAAGATTGATGCCTTAGTTAATATCTTTTGTCTACCTTAACCCACATTTCTGTTTGATATGTGGATAAAAACTTAAGATAGTGTCATTACTGAAGAAGACTATTTTTTAATGTTATCCTTACTGTATCAATTGTTTGGCCTCCTGCACTTTAATAGCATGACATGCTAATTGGACAAAAAATAATAATAATAAAAAACTGGTGTGAGCTCAGCTGGGGTAGACGCTGCTGGTGGTCAAATTTCTTGGGAGGTCCATCCATGGATGTAACATGAAATCTGCAACCACACCCAAGTGAACAACATTCAGACAAGTAGATCTACTGTGTCATCTTTAGTCACTCACACAGTTGTGGCTGACCTCCTCACCCTGGTCAATAACAACTGCAAACCGAGCCTGCTGCACCCTCAGGCTTACACCACCGCACACAAGCAAATACACACACACAGGCACCACCAGCATTGTCATAAGGGTGTAATTCTCTAGACTGCCAGAGGATGGCAGCTGAGGTCTAAGCTGTGGAACTGCAGAATCCGAAACACCAGGGAAAATGTGAAATAGTGAATCTATTATCATGGTATTCCCCCTCATCCGTGATTCTAAGGTGGACACATCAGTGCAGACTGATTACTCTGTGATGTTCTGATTCATTCTGAAATTTAGCCTCGGTTATCTTGTTTACCATTGAAATAATAACCAATATCCCAGGTTCTGTGTAGCAGCTCAAAAATGCTTCTAATATTTTAATTATTCAAGTTTATCCCACTTTGGTTTGAACCAACCTAACACACAGCTGGATAAAAAAATCACATGAAATAGCTTTCCTTCAAAAGAAATAAAGAGAACCGAAATATTTAAACTGAAATATTTGATTTTTGCACAATTTTGATAAAGACTGTGAGATCTGTGGTAATACCAAATAATAATAATGAGAGAGTAAAGCCCGTCTTTAGAAAATACAAAGCTTATTTCAGATGATACATATAGGTTGAGTAATTGTTTTGAGACCAGTAGGGAGATATAAATGAAGACAAACCAAAGCAGTCCACGAGAGATAATGGACAAATAAATACAGGATCAATGGGCGAGTTAAGGCAGGTTAAAGTGTTTGTTAAAGGCTCTATCGGTCCCTGTGGACTGAGGCTTGCGGAGTTGAATAATGTATGTCCGCTCCCGAAGTAATGAAGTGGAAGTGATAGGGAGGAATACGGCTGGCCTCCCAGGACTCAACGCAAACTGTACACACTCTTAAGAGCTTCCTGTAGCCTAAACCTGTCTCGCTCTCTGCCTGTGTCTGTCCGTGTCTACCTCTTAGACTCTCTCGCTTTCTCTCTCTTTCACACACACACACACACACACACACACGCGCACACACACACACACACACACACACACACACGCACATGCTGCACATTGGCTAAGAGGGTTAGCTTGTCTCTGTTCCTCTGTCTTACATCATTGATGAGGAAGGCCAGGGCATTTATAGTATCCCACTCAGAGTTCAGCAGCTCCAGATCTTCCATGAGGCTCTTATTAGACAGGAGCAGAGAAGCAGCACGCAGAGATAGCATGGCTGCTACTCAGTGGTCAGACAGGTTACTTGGTGTTGGCAGCCTTGTTTGTGGATCAGATCGAGCCTGGCTTGCACTTGTACTTGGTTGGTGCCATCGTGCTTAACAAGAGGCAGCCTCTGTAGACCGTGTCTTGTGGTGGAAAAGAAAGGGATATTTTCTTTCCTCATGATCCATTTATTGCTTATCCTCTTCTGTCCTCTTCTTCCTCCCTGAACATTCCTGCTTTTTTCTCAAAGAGCAGTAGCATGAATGTGAGGTGGAAACGTTACCTCATTTTACCCTGGTTTTCATTGGTCTTGCTGGTTTAACACTGTGAGACAAAGAAGTCTAACAGGAAAATTTATTTTATTTTTATTATGTTTTACTTAACCTTACAGTATCTCAAGTTTTCCTTTTTTAAAAGTGGTTCAGATAAAACATTCCATATGATACAAACAGTATGTAAAGCAGCAGTGGCCTTCTGTCAGGGCAAGCAAGGCAGCAGCATTTGCCCAGTAAAATCTAACACACATGCACACACACATGCACACACACATGCACACACACATGCACACACACACCTTTTTCTGAGCTCATTAAAAAATCACATGATGTATAATAACACACTGCTCGTGTGAATTCTTTCATTGTGTTTTGTAGTTACTTTTACTCAATGATTTTTTTCCTTAGCACTTGCCATTGTTAGTTAATTGTAAATAAGCCAAGTAGTGCAGCAAGGTGAAGAAAAAAAAATAAAAGACAGGCAGTGCAAAATCATTAAAAAGGTATGTTTAAGTCATTATCTCTGCTTGCCTTTCTGTAAAAGTCACTGATGTAAAGAAACATTCATTTTTCTGTCAAACTTGTGAAAAAGGCGTTAAAATAAACAGCCTAACATTCAATGAGTTGTTTTTTCCCTTAAATGTTAGCCTATTAACTAAAACAATTAAGCTGGTGAGCTTAGCCTAACAAAAACACCAGAATCTATAAAATGGGGAAACAGCTAACCTTGCTCTGTCCACAGCCCAGTGGTAAAAATGTGCCTACAAGTACATTTCAAACTAGCTACTTAGCATGTTTACGTAGCAAATTGTTCATGTGGTCACTTAGTCTCATTGTTTGGCCATGCAAGCATGACTGACATGTAGATGTACACTATAAAGACTCGTATACACCATTTTCATGTAACTTGGAGCTGATTAAAACAATTCGATTGGTTGCTAAAATTATTGTGCATTAACTGTTGATAACACAAAAAGGTAATTACACCAGGGCAATATTCTCTCTTCAGATTCTGCCAAATACGGCAAAACGGATTAAACAGCACTTCACAGTCCAAACGGATACCGCGAAAGCAACCCGAGTGTTTCTGAAGGCAAGTCAGTCACCTGATACCAAACAGAGCAGCTTTTCAGTTATTAAATAAAAAACGGAAGGCAGAGAGCTCCACAAACAACAAATACTCTGACAGAGCATCTCATGGGAGGAAACACAGTTTGTTGTGACGACCATCAGTTCTAGCGTTTAGGCATTCATTGGCTGCAAAGGATCCATGTATTAAAAATATGGAAACTCAATAGATTTATACTTAAAATGATTAAAGTCTGCATTTCTGTCACATCTTTGATTTTTGGTAAAAACCCTTGATTATAGAAAGTGTGTGTGTACTTGCAGGATGTACTTAAAGGATATGATGAAATTATAGCTGCAGGTGGCAACTGGCACATTTTTGCATGCAATGTCTACACCATGTAACTTCGTTATTGTCATTTCATTGAAGTAAAAGAAACACAAAAACGGTTGGGATCAGTAATTTGTTTGTGATGCAGAAATTCACATAAACAAAGAGGAAAAAATATATGTATTAAAAGAATATTTTGAGATAAACACAGAAAATTAATGATGAAAATTGGTGTGGCATTTACATGCATTTTCATGACCCTGCAAACTAATTATTTTAGTTTTCACTGTGGTGTAAAAAAATGGATTAGAGGGATTCTGATTTCATTCTGGGACCTTCAGCACCAACCACTGAGAGCTAAAACCAAGTCGAAGGCTCAAAAAGCATCTACATGTTAAACAGCAATTAAAATTGCATAGATTTCATACTTTAAGGTGGAAAATGTTCAAATGGGACGCGCTGTGATTGAAGGAAGTTGTGATTGTAGTTGTTTGGCCCTCCACTGCAAACACTTTGTGCTGTACTTAGCCCTCCTCCTCTCACATTAACATGCTTCTATCATTAACCCCCACGCCCCACCTACTGCATAATAGCTAGAGCTGCATGCAGGAGGGAGGAAATAAGAATGTTTCCTTTCGTTTTTTTTCCTGCGGAGCATCTTGAATGAATGATTGATGTGAGGGGAACGAGATCAGAAAGATATAATCACGGTCTAACGAACGCAGAGCCTTAAGAAATGTATACCGCAGGAATGCCATGAATTTATAAACAGACCATATATTAATATATAAGTAGGTGTTTGAAATAACAGAATCTGTTGTGTCTATCTATCTATGTACAGTTCATGCTTTATAATCATTATTTGTGGAATACTCTGGTACAGAGCTTTGAAAGTTTAATTCAGGCTATGCAGAGTCTCTTCATTCAAATAAACGTACAAGTTATTTCCTCGTGTACCATCCCAAACAAACATTAAACACACCCGTGTTCATTGTCAGCGGATAAACAAATTGCCATTTTCCTTGAGTGACGTATGTTTTGTGTGAAGACGTGCAACGCCAGAGCAGGGAGATAACTTCATTTCCGAGCTTTGAGCACAGATGAGGGCGAGACAGTTAGTCCGTGTTCAGTATATGAGCACCTTTCATGGGACAAATGGAATGTCAATCAAGAGCCGGTACACAGATGCTTTCTCCCTTGTGGGGACTGAGATGCTTTCTGGTGATGCAGCTCTGTTGTTCCAGCCTTACTCTGGGTGCACTGGGAATATTTTGTCCTTTTACCCCTCCACATCCCCTCGCTCCATTTCAGATCCCCTGACTATTAACGATTTCTTTAGCTCTCCAAGTTTGCCTCCTCTGGCTTTTCCTCTTCTCCACATCCATTTTTTCAAGTTGGATTTTTGCACGGAAAGTTTTTGTTTTTTTAAAACCTCTCCTTTCTCCCAGTGTTAGAGACTGTGGGAAAAGAAACAAAAATGGTGAAAAACCTGAGATCGGCACTAAAGATCTTGACATCCAGAAAATATGTTCATATACAACCAATATGCACAACAAATATGTTTTAAAGGGAATCCAATTTCTTCTTCTTCTTAGATTTAGGCTGACATTTCTTGCAATCTGTATCTGAATCTGTGACCCTCTTGATGCAACATTTTTCACCCTGATTTACTAAGATATAATTTTCAGCATGCATAGAACAAATCTTCAAAGTAGCTCCAAGCAAACCATAAAGCTGCATGTGTACGTTCACAAGGAAGTAAAAATGAGACATAACTTTGTATGAAAAGCTGCTTCTGTTATTGTTGCTATGAACTCTAGACCCAGTTTAAGTAAGGTGATATACCGAATCATTTTTTTTAGAGAATGTCAATCTCCTAGCTTGAAAATGTCGCTATAAATTTTCAGTCTGGCTAAAAGCAGTTAATGTGGGTAGAAGTAAAAATCTGTATTTAAAAAATGAACATAAGTTCTGTGTCTGAAAACCAATGCAGTTGCTTTTACGTTGTACTCTTTCTGATGGCCAGAAGGGGGCGACACCTGTCACCACAAAATTCATCTATGTGAAAGTGACACCTAGCTATCTTGTTATGTAGCCTTCACAAACACTTTCCTGACCAGTTTGTGAATTTGTACATTACAGTGAAAATCTTGAGCGTTCATGTGATGATAAATGGATTAGCACAGTTGTCTAACACACCAGAGATCACTGGTTCAAGAATGGGAGGGGACACAAATCCCTGGAAAGGTTGTGTAAAGATTATCCTCTTTTATAGGACTGTGTGAGGAGGGTAGAGTGATATTTTTTCAGGCTGGTACTGATACTATTATTTGGTGATTTTAAAATTGAGTGTTCCGATATGTCAGCAAATATATTTATATTTTGTTGATGATGTTGCTGATGATCCTATATAATTATATATTATTATTATTATATTTTTCTTTTCTTTCAGACACACAAAACATAAACCTAATAAACCCTAATATTTGTTATGTGTAGTTATCCATTTACTCACTTACCCCGACTCGGTTCAGGTCAGCTGGTTGTTGTGATTAAGGCGTTCCAAATACGTGTTGCTAACAGGGAAGTTGAAGAGGTCATCTGGTGGCCGGAATATTCAACATCATCATTCCTAACACGGCTGAAGGGTGTTTCTTCCATCTCTTCTTTACGTTTTTAATTTTAATTTATCGGCTGATACAAATGCAGATACCAGTCGATTGGCAAATGTCCAATAATATCTGCTTGCCTATAAATGAGTCAGGTTCTGCAATTTTTAAAATAAAAATGTATTTATCAATTACATAAGAAGATGTTATATGTGTGATGTCTGTAAAGTCCTAAAGTTGCAGAGATGGTTATACTGGTTGCATTTATTAAAGGTAGATTCAACGTCAAATGTCTACCTGTCTCATATCACTGCATGATCATTTGCAACATTTTCTTTTATAGAAACAAAAGAAGAAAACAAAAAACAAAGTCACCACTCTTTCTGCCCCTTCTCCTAGCCTAATAATTTGCATACAGTCCCTAATATCTGTCCTTCTTTTCTTTCTTATACATCAAAAAGTTCTGTTCTGCCGGTGTGCCACAAATGTGTATCCAAATATTTTGGTACAATAAGCCTTTCTGTTATCCTCACAGCCCTTTCACACCTGCCCTTTTCCTCCTCCCCTATGATGAAAACCTTAAAGTGGGTTGAGAGAAAGAGAGAGGAAGGGGAAAAAACGTTTCCACTTCGTCGGGGCAGCTTAAGAGTTTGTTATTAAAAACATGACAACCCATTCAGCCACTAAAGGTGCTTACTCAAGGGAATGCATGGAATGTTTATTCTTTGATTAATTTGCTTGGAGGAGACCTGAAATTCCCCCACTCATGAATATGTGGGTGACAGCGAGATTTCTCCGTGGTGACAAGTTATCTAAACAACAGGGCAAAACGATTATGCTAATATCAGGTTGTAGTCATCAATCATCGCGTGTCAATGTGGTGTCAACGCATCACGTTCCCGATCCCACCCCCTCTGGCCATGTGTGCCAGTGTAAATGCGTGCGTGGACGTGTGCAGCTGTGCGCCTGTGTTTATTGAGAGAGAGGAGAATTGATCACAACTCTCTTTACGCCTGGGGACTCTCGGGAGCATCGCTGCGCAGAGCTGTTCTCTTGGATAAGAGGCGAAAGGAAACTGGGAGGGAATTAATTAGGAGTGAGTTTCTTCATCTTGATATGAACACCGAGTTACACACACACACACACACACACACACACACACACACACACACACACACACACACACACACACACTCGCGCGGAGTCCAGGCTGACGTCAGACAGACGTGCCTTAAAAACCAAAGAGCGCATCACGGAGAGATGCGTGGTTTGATCACACACACAAACTGGCGTTGGATTGTAAGAGAGCAGGGACACTTTAAAGAGCAGGAGCAGTCTGGTGGATGAGGTGGAAACTGCGGGTGAAGCCGAGAAGTTACTTTGAAAGTCCGTCAGCGCTTGTGCGTAAAATGAAAGCGCTGCGTAAATGTCCGCGTGTCCACTTTTGGACGAGATGGTAGATGAAATCCCAATTAAAAACAAAAAAAAAAAAAGCTGGAAAGTTGACCGGAAAGTATCTCTGAACTAGTGTCAGGGCAAAATAATTTAAAATAATTTTTTAAAATCTGCGTTTGGTACGGATGCTGCTGGAAGTCGCTCCACATCTGCACTCCACTTATTTCCTCTTTGGTCACATTTGAACCATGGCTTACTCTCAGCTGGGATACTCCTACTCCACCACGCCACAGGTACGGGTAGTATATTGTTTTGTCTTTGATGTTATTGATGAGGGCCTGAGCTAAATAAGGAGGATAAATTGATTTTAACTGGTCAAAAAATAGTCCATCAACAAGTCCACTATGGAGAAAATGTGACAAAATCAGCACGTCGGTGCTGTTTTATTCCAGCTTTTGTTTTGCTTTTGAGAAAATAACTGAGATTAAACATTTGCTCCTTTGTGAAAGTAAGGAGACATTTAAGCGCCAGTGTACATAACAGGGTTTCTATACACACCAGATTCCCTTTCCTTTATGGATATCAGTGAGTTCGTTTCATACATTTTTCCTTAGTTTCTGATGACTTCAGGCTCCCTGGCCGGTTGCTTGGAGCCGGGAACCCCCCCGTCCCACCCGGTGCTGCGCTCACCGGGCCACCAGCTCACCCCAGGAGCAGGCATCGGAGTCTACAGCGGCCCTTATCCTAAGAGCCAGAGCTATTACAACACCTGCGCTACGGACGCCGCTCTCTATTCCAGAGTGAGTGTCACACTTCACTTCTAACTCTTTAATTCTCGGATTTCAAAGTGTTCACTTCCGGATTTTTTTTCTTATTCGTTTTGCCCTTACGGTAAAAACGTGTAAAGATTGTCTCTTGTGCAGGAACATTTCTGAAAACACATAAATAAATAAAAGTTTGTTTAACCTTGATTAGGCATTCATTTCTTCAATATTTTCAGGGGCCACTAGATCATAAAGAAGGAGCTGCATCTGTGCATGTGGGGACATCTCAGACTCCTGCCTATTATCCTTATGAATACACATTTGGACAATATCCTTATGACAGATATGGGTAAGTGAACAAGAATGTTTTCACTGCTCTTAAATTAAAACATATTTTTAACATGATAACTGTAAAATATCTGTGTCAGAATTCTCATTTACTTCAGAATGATGGGAAAAACCTGTCTGTAGCAGGTTTATGGAGTCAGTGTTATACTATAATAAGATTTATTATATTTATAGTGTTTTATTGTAATTTACTCAAATTTAATTGTAATTTATAATACCACATTCTTACGAATATTGAGTTTTCTTTCCCTCTGTTTTTCACTTACTTTTGGTATGAGCTAACTGTTTATTTGATTCTCATCATCTGGCTCAGTTATTCCTGCTCAGACGGCGCTTCGCGTCGTAAAAACGCCACCCGAGAGACCACCAGCACCCTGAAGGCTTGGCTGCAGGAGCACCAGAAGAACCCCTACCCCACTAAGGGGGAGAAAATAATGCTTGCCATCATCACCAGAATGACGCTTACGCAAGTGGGTTCTTGTAAAATATTTGATGTTTATCGGGAAATTTTTTGGTTCTGTTGCATGATAATGTGTCTGATTTTCACCTTTTCCTAATTCCATACAAATAGTACATTTTCCCACATTTCGACTTTCCTTCTCCTCCTTTTCTAACTTTAAGTTCGCTTCTGATTTCTCCTTCCTTCCCTCAGGTGTCTACGTGGTTTGCAAATGCACGCAGGAGATTGAAAAAGGAGAACAAGGTGACGTGGTCACCGCGGGCTTGTAAAAGCTCAGATGACCGAGGCTGTGAAGATGACAGTGATGAAGCTGAGAAGCCACTTAAAAGTGACAAGGAGCTTCCTGGTATGCAGCATCAGTCTGCCAGCAAAGTTTTCTTTGTTTCATGGTTTTCCAAGCTTTGACTGTTATGCACAGACTCTTTACTGTTGGTGTCGTTTGTTTTTTTCTCAGAGCAACAGTGCGCAGACCTGCAGAGTGATCTTGAGGACTTCGATCTGCTGGAGTCTGATGCTTCTGATTGTGATCCGAAGCCACAGTTTCTACCTGAGGACAATGAAGTGAACCTAAACACAGAGCTACCCCACGTGCATCTCGCACACAACCCAGATACACTGCACAGAAAAGAGAGACTGTCCCCTGACTGCCCCAAACTCACACCGGTCCAGCACCAAAGCAGCTCCTTCTATCTTAATGCAGACCTTCGAAGCACAGATGCCAAACCCAAAATCTGGTCCATCGCTCACACTGCTGTGTCTTTGGATGCCAGCTTGCAGTCCGAGTACCCGCCGTGTATGCTGTCATCAACCGGTACTTCCTCGTCACCCGGGTATCCGACCAACATGGCACTCACCAAGACAGAAAGGCAACAGGAATCTCCAGTCGCCACACTCAGAGAATGGGTGGATGGCGTTTTCCACGGCCCTCCTTTCCAACAGCCCAAACCGGCTGAGGTGTGGAAAGGCCTAAACGAAGCTACGATAGAGAGCAGAACACCTGGACAGTCCTTTGAAATTGGGCGGTCTGCTTCAGCTTTGTAGTCCATCAACAAGCCATCGTTGGGAGAGACTGACTTAAACTCGACTTAAAGTGAAAGTCGATATTTTGACTGTGTGACTTGATCAGCTGACCGTTCACTAAGAGCCACTCCCTGTTTGCCTGTTGAAGTTTCCATTTTGTTTTAAGGCAGGACCGCCAGTTCTAGTTCAACAACTGTTTTTGCGGGCTTGAAGACAGTGGGTAAAAATGTCATGCTTAGAGTAAAATCTTAGTATCTTTACCAGCTCACAATCCAAACTGAGCCATGCTAACAAGCTTAAGTGAAAGCAGTGTCATCCCCCGTTGCACTGTTTTTCCTCGTTCAGAGAATGGTTTAAAAAAGACATTCCTTTTACTAAAGATCCATGCACACTGCTTCAGGAAATCCAAAGCCCGGCAGACCCGCTCTGCATAGTCACAGTTGCTATGCAGAGCAACTGTGACTATGCAGTCACATTGGAAAATAGTTTATTTTATTGAAGGAATTTAGTGAACGGTCAGTTATTGGTGTATGATCCTAATGTGGCAATTTGATATCTCCCAATGCTCTCTTACAAGTTACAGACTGTTGCAAACTACATCAACGATCAACTGTCACTGCACACTTCTCTGCTCCAAGGCTGTATGATGCACACACATGAAAAAATACAGTGTTGTACACTTGCACTATAGCCTGCACATGCACTGAGTCACAGAAATAAAAGGCGTGTTCCTTCGCATGGCAAAGTTCTCCGACTGTGCCCTTACATTAGCTGCCCGCTGTCTGGAACCAATAGTAGAATCACGTTAGCTGATATAAATCCAGTTCAGGGGAAAGGGAATATACCTCGGCAGTTTTGGATGCGTGTGTGTGAGTGTGCCACAGACAGGGTATTTGTGTGTGTTTTGAAGGAAAGAAAGGGGGAATGTGAGTGGTATTCAGCCGTGACTAATGGAAACACACAGAGGAGGGTGCTGCTAAATTGTTAAATCGATGCCACTTCCACCTCGGCTCCAGATATAGCTGCAATCAGCGATGCGTCCCTTTTCATTAGGCGGCTTTTGACTTTGTCAACCTGGGACTGCAAGAAAATCCACCACAAGCAAAATGCTTCATAAAAGCTCTTAAGTAATTTTAACTAAGTGTCACATCTTTATCCCCTCTGGTGATTTCTTTTTCATGCAGGCAATAAATAGAAAAGATTGCTATAATAAACAGAAATCAGGCAGTTATCATTAGCCTAAATAACTTTTTTTTTTTTAAGAAAAAATGCGTTTTCATCAACTTTAATTATTAAAGGAACCTCCACAAGTTTCACAAATAAAGCACAACAAGAAACAGTGAAGAGCTGTTGTCTTTTTCCTTCACCCCCCCAACAATATTTCTGCTCATCCTGTTTTCGATTTAGGAGCAGTGATAAAGTATTTATCAGAACAGAGGAGGGATCTGCCTGGGCTTTGTATGGAATTAACCATTTCAAATTAAATAATTCAGGATGAATTCAACCGAGAATTTCATTCTGTTTCTGCTTCATAAATAAGTAAGATCTAAGATGATAAATAATGACATCTGACTTTTTATTTCTGGAAAGTTTTCTTTCTCCTGCTTGCTGGCGACTGGGATCTTATTTTGGTAGGCTGCAGAAATATCTTTCATATTTTCGCTCAAATTTTTACATTTTTCAATCCAAATTTAATGAACCAGAACAGGTACAATTTTGTTTCTGGTTTAAAAACAATCTTGAGGCAGATTTGACTTCAAAAGAAGAAGTACTAGTGTTGTGAAGGACGCAGAATGACAGCCAGATAAGAGGTTGGCTTTGTGCTAAGTGGGGAAAGAGATATAAGGGTATACTTGCTCTCACCCTTAGCCGTTTGAGAAAAAACGTTTTTCCTCTGGTAGAGAGAACGGGGAGTACCGGGAGTGGAGTATGCATTTTATCAAGTTGTGTCAACGTGACTTAGCTTTGGTTAGGAAAAGGTCCAGCTTCCCTTTATATGTTAATTGGCAATTGTTTTTAATACAGTGTTTGTGCCTGTGTTTTCATTATATAATTTCATGAATAATATGCATACTTATTGTAAAATTCAGACAAGCAACAACACATTTATTGTCAACTAAGGGTCAGCAGCATGAAGCTGTGACCACGGTACTGACACGTACACTTAAAACTGACATGGCTAAAGGTTGCTTACTTACACATTCAATCACTGTACAACATTAGCACTCAGTGGAAATTTACGTCCACCAGAAACTGAGCGCATTACTCATTTCCTATTGTGGTCTAAAATAACTGCTAAGAAAATGATTCATCTATTTTGCTGATAAACACTCCACTGTACTCACTAGCTGGTTGCAAGTCTGCCTCACTACAATTTGCTCATTTTTTTCTTTGTTACTCAAAGTAGAACCAAAATAGTAGGTTAGAGCTATAATCTTAAAAACCAAAATCAAAGAGCTGGAAAACATTTCAAATAGTCCAGCTCTTGGAAAGTGAACAATCTGTTGATTACATTAGCATAGTCTTAGTACAAAAAAAAAAAAAAAGACTTGAAGCCATCATACTTTGGTTTCTGGACTGCCTTTTTTAAGCCTTTGGTAATTTTGGTGTTACAATCCAGTTTATTTCTTTTTCTAATTGTTTGGGGGTTTTTTTCTTTTAATTTAAATACATTTTAACCCACATTTAGATGATAGAGTAGCTCTGGAGAGCTATTAGCTAACATTAGCTTGGTTAGCAAGGTACTACGGTAATTCAGTGCTAGCATATTGGATGG
The DNA here is from genome assembly GCF_018398535.1 of Haplochromis burtoni. Classification (NCBI taxonomy): domain Eukaryota; kingdom Metazoa; phylum Chordata; class Actinopteri; order Cichliformes; family Cichlidae; genus Haplochromis; species Haplochromis burtoni. The sequence goes on from NW_024582586.1 coordinate 573,277, forward strand.
CAGTCTGATTTTGGCTAGCAGAAAACAGCTTTCAAACTGAATGAGGAACTGGAGAGACTGAACAACAAACATAGTGTGTCTTACGATGACTAAATGCTGAAGAAAAAACAACTATCACTCAGATGCAGTTACAACTGATAAGATACAACTTTAAGCATAAAACAGGTTAGAGCAGGGGTGTCATACTCCAGTCCTCAAGGGCCAACATCCTGCTTGTTTTTGAGATATCCCTGCCCTACCAGCTGCTGAATACGTAGATCAGGTATGCTTTGCCAATAAGAAGCTACAAGGGCAGTACAGTGGACCTCAAGGCCTGGAGTTCGACACCTGTGGGTTAGAGGACTGAACTGTGTAAATTCATCCCCCATACAATGGCCAGAAAGAACAAATTAGCTATTAGAAAAAGAATTAGCCATAGAGAACAAACTGTTTTTTATACTTGTAAGCAAAGTTTTAATGTGGTATATCTGAACATTTTAAAAAAGGAGTCTATGAGGACTGACTACAGACACCATATAACACTGATGTATCTTCCAAGTTAGGAAAACGAAGCCAATGCAGAAGTGCCTTAAATCTGCTTTCTCTCTGATAGCAATGGTCCTGCAGAATCTATGGGAAAAAAGCTTTCAGCCTTGACCTCGGTAAACACTTTCCTGCTGAGCTTATGGGCTTACTCTTTTTTTGGTCAGATTTAATAAAAGTAAAAATTAAAAATTAACATTCTGCAAATGGTAAATGGAATGGTACTTACCACCATATAGCACTCACCACTTATAGCACCTTTCTACTCAGTTGAACAGTCAGGCTTTCTAGGGCAACTCTCATTCACACAGTGACAAACATACTCATACGGTGCTTTTATATATTCCAAAGCACTTTCTAACATTTACTCCCGAAAAATGCATCAGGATCCAAACTAGAGGATTCAGGGATTCAGCCAACGACCTTCTGATTAGCGGACAAACAGCTCTGTTGATGTGTTCCAGATTGAGTTCCAAGTGCCAAGTAAAAATTTTCATCTGGAACATTCAATGATATGGGATTTCCAGTTTGGAAAGGTGGAGCAGCCCCACCAACCTAAAGTTTACATTCTTAAATGGAGGCAGCGGATGCAAACAGTAGTAAAACTGTTGAACCTTTAATCTGTTGTGGATCTGTGACTTGTGCCACAGGCAGAGCATTGCCTTGGCTCTATCCATGGATGTGCTGCAGCAGTCTTTTTAACCCCCACCCTCAAAAACATATTATTGTCTTTGCTAGTGATGCTTGAATTGGTCTACCTTGCTAAGAAGTAAAAAAGGTTTTTGTGCCCGCTCTGACACACTAACTCAGGAATGATGTCACTCCCGAGTCACCCGAGTAACAATCAGACAACATCTTACTCATACTATGTTTTTAAAAAATGGAGGATTATTTGTGATATGAAACTGAAACTTCTTTGGCTAACAACTTGTCAATGAGGGAACGGCTTCAGTCAGAAAAAGAGAAAAAAGAAAAAAACGCACTTTTTGAGGTTCCAAAAGGAAAGCAAGGTAGCTACATCAGCAAGGTAGCTACATCAGCAAGGTAGCTACATCAGCAAGGTAGCTACATCAATCTTTTATGCTGTCTATTGGACTAATTTAATTTTTTAAGCCAGCCTCAAGTGGCTTTCCAAAGAACTGCAGTTATTTACACTTCCATGTTAGCTTCATTTAAATGAAAAAGAGGAAAAAAACTTCACTTATAGAATATGAACAAACAATACATGTTAATGAAATTTGGGCAAAACATTTGTATTGTTGTTAGCTAAAGCTAACTAAAGGTTATCAATGAATGCGAAGTTGACATTTTAAAAATCTCAGCTAGGTCAGCATGACCTTCAATAAGTGTGCTGTTAACCAGGGCTCATTTTGTTGACCAATAATTTTAAGTCACAGTTTTCATCAACAACCTTTTTTTCTGATAAAAGCAATTTTATAACTAACTAAAAACTAAGGTACAAGGGCAAAAACTATGATTTAAAGATGTTGCAACTTGCAACAGCGATTAAAAATTAAATGAAGATATTCTGGAGAAATGAGATCCAATGAGAACCAATGAAGTTGTGTAGAAAGGTGGGACTAGTTTGTAAGTGATCCAGTCAGAAGGGGATAACGATCACTTTTTTGCGAAACGGTACAACCAGCTTCCTGTTTTGTAACCCATGTGGCGCAACTCTCACCAGCAAAACCACATAAATCAGCTTTAGATTTAATCTTTTTTAATTTTATGGTAATGAAAAGAATTTAAACACCTAAATTATTACAAAAATGAAATGACATTTTAGTCAGAAGAATGACTGAAGATGAAGACTTCTTTTAATGGTTAAAGTATCAAATCAGACCAAAAGTTTTTTCAAATAAATGCTTTTGGGGAGGATATCGTGTGTAAACTTAACACTGAGTGAAATCCCAGTCAAAAATGTTAAAACTAGAAATGCAGCTAAAGTTTTGAGCATGAATCTTTTCCTCATGACATTTCTCTTGTATCCCTTTTTTAACAGCCTGTTTTTTTCACGTTTCTCTTTTAACTACTCCAGCTATGTCGTGTCTCCTCTTACCTCCTTCCCCAACTTATTCCCCCATTCTCCACATTCCCTCCTCCATCTTCTCCCTCCCTCTGTCCCTCCACTTGTCTCACCTCTCCTATGTCTGCTGTCGACACAGTCGAACAACTCAACAGCCAGTCTGACACGCAGGCCTGCTCCCTGGGCCATATAATGTGATTAAGACTCAGTGTGTTGCTGCACAGGTCGGGGAATGTTAGACTCTCTGTTTACCTGTCTGTCTCACAGCACCGGGAGTTTTTTGGGCTCTTTGTGTCTCGAGGGATAGTTGACACAGAGACATGTGCGAAGGGCTTTTTTTGTGACCTTGGAAAGTAAGCTGCAAATGTTTTGCCCGAATTTCATCAACATGTATTGTTTGTTCAGATTCTGTTTCTTTTCTTCTTCCCTTCACAATTGGACCCTTTTTTCACAATCACTTTTATTTTTAAAATTTCAGGTGGAATGTCTGCACAGGAAGTATTGACAACTTTAAATTACTCCTCTCTGCACCTCTTGTCTGACACCTATTTCCTTTCAACACTATGTCTCTGGTGCGCACTCAAACACACACACGCAGGCATAGATATACACACACTTCTAAGTCGCTTGTGTCTTGTCACACACACTTTGGTTTTCCGGGGCTATCAAAGTGCTGAGTGCAAACTCTCTCCTCCAAAAACTGTCACATGTCGCCAGAGGTGTCTCGCTCCCTGCGGTAACCCTCTGAGCTCCTGGCACAAGAACAAGTCATTATTTCCATGGTAAAGGTCAGACGCTCTGTCACCTGACTCTAAAGTGGAGCTGAGTGGAGTCGCCCCGAGACAATGACCAAAGGTCAGTTTTCTGTTTTGACTCTCATACAGTAGGTGTAGATTTGAGGAGGACAGGCTGCTCCCAGATCTGCCTCTGAGCCCCTTTTGGTCACACTGGCTTCCAGACATGGAGGCTCAGATAATTGGCTGCAGGGAGCTCCTTAATGAGCCGCGGGGTCTGTAATGTGACACATCTTCAAGGAGAAATATTTTAATAGGGCAATTACAGCGATGAGGAGGATGTTTTGTGTGGAGTGAGTGATTGTTGTGGAAGGACGCCGTGCTAAGGAATTTTGTGGCATTTAACTCCATTATCTACTGTGAGGCTCGGTGGTGGGGACATTTTCAGTGTGATTACAGTCTCATTTGAGCTTATCTTTGTCTGCATGGTCTGACCCGACACTGTAGGTCATAATATGCTTAAGGGTTTTATTTCCAATTACGATCTAATATTATGGAGAAGGAAAATAGGTAAGTGGATGTAGCGTTCAATCCCGTGCTGATTTGACAGTTGGAAACGGCACCCATGAATGAGCCAGTCTGCAAATTGGTTAAATCCACCTTTGCAATCTGGAGTTCCTTGATATATATATATATATATGTATGATGCTGAAGAATATTACATTATGCTGGAGCAGCGCATTTAAAGGCGCTGAATAATGAAGCAGTGCAGTCAAACCCAGGACTAAAACACTGTGCGATTCACACGCTCAGTTTCATCTGAAGATTTTGCCCCCGGCAATGCCTCCAACCCATCCAACCACCGCCTCTGAACCACTCAGACTTACCAACCGCAAGACCAACCAGTCAGCTCTCTGACACTGACCCGGCTCGCCTGCCTCATTTTAACAGTGCACCTCTCTCCCCTTCAATCATCCACTGTGGTCTTGACTATAGATGAGGTTAACTACAGCGTAAGCCTCACTTCCAGGAGTCACCAGGGCCAATTATATCAGCCTGACAACTCTTCCCAACCTGAGCTCCGTGGTGTGGAAAATGCAGTTCCACTGCCTGCATCACTGGGGACAGAACAGGGTAGTGCTGTCTGGAGCCCGAGCCAAGCGCAGGCCAATTTGGCATGCAGAGGTCTATGGAGAATAAGCCTGATGAAATATATATATGATCTTCTTCAAACATGTATTGTTCCACGCTGCTGTGTCCTATCAGACTGCCCCTCCACCCACACCCAACAGTATCCTGGCAGAGCAAGACCTTCCAGCGCGGATCGTCGGGAGCCGACGGAGGAATGTTAAGGTCCTTTCAGCGCTCTTCATTGTAAACAACTGACAAAAGTCTATCTATCATCTCTTTCATGTACTAAAGAAATAATCATAACTTTAAAGCAGATAACACTTTGGTGCACTACTTGTATTTTCATCCATCCATCCATCCATCCATTCGCGTCCGCTTATCCTGTTCAGGGTCGCGGGGGGCGCTGGAGCCTATCCCAGCTATCATAGGGCGAGAGGCGGGGTACACCCTGGACAGGTCGCCAGTCTGTCGCAGGGCCAACACACAGAGACAGACAACCGTTCGCACTCACATTCACTCGCACATTCACACCTATGGGCAATTTGGATTAACCAATTAACCTATCCCCACTAGTTGCATGTCTTTGGACAGTGGGAGGAAGCCGGAGTACCCGGAGAGAACCCACGCAAACACGGGGAGAACATGCAAACTCCTCACAGAAAGACCCCGGCCTGATGGTGGAATTGAACTCAGGACCTTCTTGCTGTGCGGCAACAGTGCTAACCACCGTGCTGCCCCTACTTGTATTTTCATTGATTTTAATTACAAGTTTGCATCACCTTTCAATGCATTATATTAGAAAAAAAATTAACTTTGCTGTGTCCAAAGAAGAAAATGTAAAACTTGTCTTATTTCCTGAAAGAAAGCCCTTCAGTCTGTGTCTCCAGCCTCAGAATAAACACATATGCAGGACTCTGCTGACCTCTGGCTGTCACAGGGTGGAACTGCATCCTATTAACCAAACGTACAGCAGCATCGGGGAATCTACAGTAAGAGCAGCAACTTATTCAGAGCTTCGCCTTCAAATCTACAAGAGCAATAATTAGAAACTGCATGTACACATTTGACTGTCTACAAAACTTTGTGTAGTGCAGTCTTTGTCTTTATTCCAGGATGCTTAATTACAAAGAATGAACTCTCAGACAAGATATAATTTATTGAGCAATATGGCGATTTACACAGAGAAGCAAAGAGGAAATGTTTCAGTGATGATGCTTCTGCTTGAACTGCAGTCCACAGTAGCCACACGTTCCCACTTTTGTGTCTTTATCCTGAAGACCAAAAACAAGAGCATTTACAGTTTGGGAACATTACATCAAATGATCTTAGATTAAAACAACACTAAATAAAATTTTACAGATTATATGTGCAGAGTCAGGCTATAATCTCTCCTACTGTTCTACTCCAACCTACTGTTTGGCTAATGAAATCATAGAATTCGCTGAGTTTATCCATTTTAACAATGATGCCACACTGTTGGTAAAAGGTGGGGACATTATAAATCATTTGTATGTTCTGCAAAGCAAAAAAAAAAAAAAAAAAAAGGATCTTCATATTTTTCAAACCCTATTTAACACACTACTGTACACATTCGGGAAGTGAAGAGAGCAGCTGTTCTAGTTTTGAAATCCTTGCTTGAAACAAGATTTCAGCTCAAGAGCCCTACTTTGTTTTTTTTCCGTTCAATCCATGCAGCATGTTAGTGGGGTTAGGTTAACTGGTGATTTTAAATTGGCCATAGGTGTGTGTGTGTGAGCACTAATGGTTGTCAGCCTCTTTGTGTGACCCCTGCAACAGACTGGTAACCTGTTCAGGGCGTACCTGCCGCTCTACTTGTAGCAGCTGGGATAGGATTCAGACCCCCCAACCAGGAAATGGGTAAGTGGAAGAAAGACTCAGAAAGCCATGCTGCTAGAATACATGTACACTTTGTCCTGCTTACAAGTCTGGATAGCATCGGTAGCTTATTTTTGTTTCCAGAGACGGAGCCATCTTCACTATTAGTTTATGGCCTCGTCCTGTGCCTACAGAAATGGCCAATCAGGTAAAAGCCATTGTGAGATAATGGTTTCTGATTCTTACGCAACTTTCAAGTCTTTTGTTTGGCCTGTTTCAACTTTGTTCCAAAAAAAAAAAAAAAAGAAAGAAAGAAAGAAAAAACATGGAAAATGAAAATGATCAATTTTATTTTCAGATAAAATCATATTTTTCCCAGGTTTGTATACCATCATGATTCAAATATTAAACCAAATATTAAACTGAATTTCATTTACATTTTATACAGCATCCCAACATTTTGGGAAACGGGGTTTGACAGTCTTTTGGAGTCATCACTCAACCTCAGTGCTAAATAAACTTCATCGTTCCATCTGTCTATTTTCTTATCTAGTTCATGGTTTTGGTTGGCCTGGAGGCTGTCTTAGCTGTCCGAGGGTGAGAGGCGGCACAGAGGCATCAGGCAAACTCTACACAGAAAGGAGGATTCAGAGCTAGGAGCTTCTTGCTGTGAGGCGATGGTGCTAACCATCATGCTGCCAGCTTCATCAGTGCAACAGCACCTTTGTGTTTTCTGAGATCCCTCATTGCACAAAGCTGCTAGGTTTAGGAGATTCATGCCATCTGATGCCTATCCCAGCAATATGAATACCAAGCACTTGAAATAGTTTTATCTTAATGGTGTCTGCAGGGTCTTACCAAGTTGATGTAGACTTTGGGGTGTCCCAGCGCTCCTCCGCCCCCATCGCAAGATACCACTCTGGCTTCGATGTCAGACACTGGCTCCTCTGCCACCAGGTTGATGGCAAAGTTCTTATTCACCTTTAAACAACAATACAAAGCAATTGTGTAAGTACTTTCCAAAACTCGGCGAGGAAGTCGCTAGGTGTGGTATGGGGACTCTGCACTGATGTGCATGTTTTCTTTGTTTTTTTTTAAGTATTTTCCAAGTGCTACTTAAAACAGCTTTTCCAAACATCGTAGTTTTAGTTTGGATGCTTACATTAATTTACTTTGCACACAGAAACAATTATTTCGCAAAAAACAAAAACTGGCATTGGCCTCTGTCTTCAGTGGGATTCAAATCAGGGCTTTGTGCAGGCCAGTCAATAACGTTCACTTTGGTATTTTGGGGGCAGTTCTTCACCAGGAGCAACATATGTTCTGACTCGTTGTCATGTTAGAAGACAAAGCGACGACCCACATTTGACCTAAGAACGTGCTTCCAGTAAGCATTAATCTTTCTCCAGGTTGTCTTTAGCATACTTCAGTCTGGTTTAAAGTTGTATCTTCTGAAAAACTGAAGTTTTTCTTGGTCTGCAACCTCACAGTCTATTCAGGATTCCAGTGCTTGTCTTCTTTGAGCCTACAATTCTCAATTCTTGATTTGGTTAAGTTATTCATACAGTTTTGGCCTTGGATCTGAAAGACCTAGGCCATAAACCCAGTTAGCAGGGGTTACACTAAGCTTAGCCAATAAATACATAAATGAATAAATTGTTAAGTTCTTATTTCTTACCTCTTTCTGTTTGCCAACAAATCTGGCTTTCCTGTAATCATGCTCATCATACACCTAGGAGAAAAACACAAGTTACACGCAGCAGTTTACAGGCATCCTGTTATTTTGTTTATCTGTGATTTAACATTGTGGTCCTAATATGAGAACTGTTTTAAGAGCGGAACTAAATGAAACATTTAGATTTATTGCATTATATTGCATATTGTGTATGCAATATAATCAGTGACCAGCATTCAAATATCAAACATCTTACAAGCAGAGTAATTTGGAGCTGCAGGCGTCAGTAACACTATGCTAAGGTTAGCTAACGTTGCTCCATCGGGTAAAATAACAGTAACAGAGAGGTAGTTTTCAGCTCACCTGTCCGGTGTGAGTGATGGGCTCGCCGGTAGTGGAAACATCTACACTATAACGGTGAGCAGGTACAGCGGAAAGCTTCAAAGGCGAAACAAGCAGCTTAACATTTTTACTGAAGGACAGAACTCTGCCCACTGTGGCCGCCATGTTTACAACAACCTGCTTTCCCAGACTGCCTCGCAAAGGACGCTAATACCGAGGTTAATTTCGCCCCGAGTCTGGCTTTTCAGGCTCAAAGAAACTTTACCGGTGTTGTGCCAAAAAGTGATTGTCTGCCAAAAACTGATTTCCAATGTTTCTGTGTATTTTTTATGTGTAATATCTTTACGTATGTTGATAAATAGACTTCGGTGAACATGGTTTACAAAGAAGTTATATATAGAGTAAAAAATTATCTGTTTTTCAAGTAACTTTACAACTCTGTGTTATTGTACTTACATTTTAACCAATCCGGTCCTTTACCGCCACTTAAAATATTTTTACAGCACTATTGTAATATTTGCTGCCATTTCTGCTGTCTTTTTGGCTGGGTTTGTGTTTCGGAGGACATTTTTAATGTTAATGAGATTTTTTTTAACTGCATAAATAAAGGTTGTACAAAAGTCACTGCCAAAAACTGAATGCGCCTTCTACCTTGTTACACGAATGTTGTTTGTGGCTCAAGATGACTTTATGTCATCCATAAGGGATGCATTTGACATATGTTTCACATATTATAGCCCAACGAGTTACTTATAGCAGTTTAAATACGAGCAATCAGTTTTTGGCAAATACCGGAAATCAGTTTTTGGCAGACAATCACTTTTTGGCACAACACCGGCGGCAAGCCTCAGCAAGGTGCCTTTATTTATTTTGACATATATTATAAAATGTAAAATAGTTCAAATTTAAAAAGACGGAATCCGAGACTGTTAGTATGGAGAAAGGGATGTGTTCTCCCACAAAACTAGCGCGAGGAAACTGCCTGAAAGGCAAAAATAAGGGCTTCACTATCCTTTTACACACCGGAAGCTGTTGTATGTACTTGAAGCAAGAAAGCAGTGTGGTTCTTGTTGTGGCGATTAACACGTACTTACAGGGGCATAACCCCATGAATTCAACTTTCTAGTGATTTCTGAAAGGTTTGTTTGTGTTGTTTGACTTTGTAATGTTTTCTGCGCAAGACTGTGTGAATGCTTATTCGGTCTAGTGCTAGCAGGTCAGCTCTGACATGCTCGTCTCCTTGGCCGTTACATAGTTCTGCTGTGTGGACACCGGGTGGTAATTTTTACATGTACAGAGTTTTTTTGTACAAGGAAGGTAGTAGCCTATAAATATATCATTTTTAAAGGCCCATGGAAGACTTTATTAAATTGGTGTGTAGCTGGTTAATGTGTTACGTACTAGGCCTCATGAGTAGTGCTTATTCTGCAATATGTTGCTGACTGTATTTTAAAAAACATGTTAATATGATTACCTTTGTTAGCCCAGGCTAGTTTGTTCATCTCAAATAGTATTAGAACGTTATTTAAGGTGGTGTATTGTGCTTTTTGTTATTTCCTCTCATTTATGTCGTGTTGCAATGGGTGATGCTTGTGTTATAAAGGTCGAGGTTTCAAGTAAAGAAGTCGGCATATGTGCAAGAATTTACTCTGACCAAAAAAACTCAAATTTGATACTTTTTTTTTTCTACTCTAAACATTGTATGATGTCAGTTAGGACAGGTATTCCAAATGTGGTCATGTCAGGCACGCAGCTCCGCCTCATGTTAAAACTTTAGGTTTGTGAGGGGCAGCCAATTAGAAGAGTGCGGGCTCAAAGGGAGGGGCGAGGGAGCCAAAACAGGATGTTTTAGACAGATGAGAAACTAAGGACCCCAGGATAGGTCCGTATGAATGAATGTTTTGTGATTTTGTGTGACAGTTTGATTCCCAATGAAATGTCACCTTCCCAGACTAAGATGACCTTTCTGGATGCCCTGTTTCACCTGACCAAAAGATTTTGATGCACTTATTTTAAACAGATGGTGAATCCACCCAATTAAGAACGTGGAGTTTCAGTAACTGTCACATTTTCAATAGTTTTTGCTTGATGAATGGCTAATACTTGCCTAGTGAAAAAATTAAGTAATCTTTTCAGCTCTGCATCACAACATGAGGAACTAAAAAATATCCTTTTTTGGAATTCTTTTTGCAGCTTTTCTGCCATGGCCCCCCTTCTGCTGAAGCATCTGGCTACCTCCTTAGCTAGGCAAGTGGCCCAGATGAGCCACTGGCGTCTGACCTTGTCCTCACCGGCAGCCTTTGTTCACAGATCTCTCTTTATGCTCACCGGCGGTTCTCGTGCATTTCTCCCATCATCGGCCAGCATCAGCTCCATCCAGCTCCCTTCTTCTGGCTTCCCGGCTCGTCGTGAAACCTCTCTGTTGGGACAGTGTCGGCATGTTCCCTGCGTTCAGCCCTCTGCAGGAATGAAAACCAAAACTGCCCTGAAGAGGCGCTGCAAGGACTGCTTCTTTGTTATAAGGAGGGGACGTTTGTTTGTGTTCTGCAAGACAAATCCAAGACACAAGCAGAGGCAGGGCTGAAGTGTTGTACGAGCGTGGGGGTGACTGCATCCAAGGCGTGGATATTTACGAAAACTGTGCTGAAGTAATAAATTGTTTGGCTGAAAAATACTTTGAAGTCTTCTCACCTCTCTACAGTTCCTCTTTTAACAACAAAAAAGACAAATTTTTTTACGCATACTGAGCAAAACTCGTGAGCCGCCCTGTGTTTCTGCATGTTTTGATTCTAAAGCCAGGTGGGTTTTTTGGGGGGGTTGTTTGTTTTGTTTGGGTTTTTTTTGTCATTTACAAAGAAAATGTGATCTTGAGCGATAGTTATCAGACTATCTGAAGGTCTTTCAAAAGTTTTTCTTTAGACAGTGGCCTTGTTTTTCACTTATTTTCAGTCCAGTTCTTGTACCTGACCATTTTCAGGTGAATTATTATTTTATTTGTTTAAACACTTAACACCGACCTATCAATCATTCAACCATTAAAAATGCACAAGTGTTGCTTCTATAGCAGACAACTTAGCAAATAAACTGTAAACTGTGTCTTTAGGCACTTTGTTACTAGCAGCCTGTCTCAAAAGACATAATTACTTCTCACTTCTTTAGGGTAAGTGACTCAACTAAAGAAATGAGAAGTAATTATGTCTCAACTTGACTCAGCTCATCTTGAGTCTATTAAAAAATGCCAACGATAACAAAGTTTTCCAGGAGCAGAAAAGTATTTTTGGATCAACAAGGTCTGAAGCAGCGTGGGATCATCCTGATGGATGAACAGAACGAAACGTAGCCAACATCCAAAGAAGAGCTTTAAATGTCCTTCAAGAACCCTGGAGAAATATTCCTAATGACTAAATAAAGGCATGACAAGAAAGCTGACCTAAAAGAGTTCAGGCTGTGTTGAATAATAAACGTGGTCATGCCAAGTATTGATTTTAAAGCTTGTGAGAATTGAACAATATTATTGCCTTATATACTGTATTTACATTTATTTTTGAACCTATTTCCCATTTTTTTCCAAAGAAAATATAAATCAATGAGGGTTTGGTCAAGACATTTGCGCAGTACTATAGATAGATACATACATACTCAATGGCCACTTTATTAGGTAGAGTGATTCAGCTGTATGGTCAGAAAATCAGATAGCGGCAACTAGTGATGTAGAGATTGTCAAGATGACCTGGTTGTTGGTCCCAGACGGGTATTTCAGAAACTGTGGTCCACTAGCAATTTCCCTTACTAGGGTTCAGAGAGAATGAAAAAAGACAAAATATCCAGTGAGCAGCAGGGTGAAAATGCTTTGCTGATGCCAGAGGTCAACAGAGAGGGTCAGACCTCTAATAGTAGGATAAAACACCCGTACAGGAGAGCATTTTTAAATACACAGTAAAGTCTGACCTTGAGCTAGATGAGCTACAGCAGCAGAAGCCCACATCAAGTGCCATTCCTCATCTAAGAACAGAAAACTGAGACTACAGTTCACATAGAATCATGAAAATGAGACAACAGAAGATTGTGTTGAAATGTTGCCAAGTCTGGTTAGTCTCCATTTCTTCTGCAACATTTGGATAGTGGGGTCAGAATTCAACATAAACAAAATAAAACTATGGCTCCACCCTGGTTCTGGCTGGCAGTGACGGTGTAAAGAGATGTTTTCTTGGACTCTTAAGTATAAATACCACAACCCACCTAGTGCAGTGCATTATGTAAAAATCATTAAAAATACAAACAAAAAGAAAAACAAATGGGAAGATCTGTGCACTAGGTTTTTCTATGCTCTTTAAAATCAGGACCCAAATGAACTGACCAAAACTTCCACCACCGTCTTCTTTTAAAAAATATCTAAAACAAAAACACAAAATGAACACTGCACCGCATACACTTACTGATAACATGGTTTATTTTTATGAATACAATTTAAAATCATCATTTATTTTTTAAATGCAGTAGAATTAACCAGTTAACACCTACAGGGGCATTGAAAACCCATTTATGGTTACACTTACTGACATTTAGCACCCCCCCAAAAGACAAATACAAATGTTTCAAAGGACTAAAATCCGTTACACACATCCCAGCCTTTACACATAAAATATAAAACAGTGCAAACTGCAAGTGTTCAAAATCTCTGCCAAACAATGCTGGTTATTCAGCTGCGAGGGCTGTCCAGAGGTTGGAGCACTGTGTGTGAGCAAGATGTAGATATTTCATGTATTTGTTTGGACAAATATGCAATATTTAAGGCACTTTTTTTTTTATTTTTATGGCGGCCAATAACAGGAAGAAGATGGAGACTTTGATTTTCAATCAAAACTGTTTGTCTTGTTTTTAAATGGAAAAGTATTTAAAAAAAAATCTGTCATTATGCAAATGTTCATGCCTTTTTTTTCTTGCATTTTGATCAACCCTGGTAGATTATGACCAATCTACTGCAATGTCGCTCCTCTTATGACCTTTATGGTTGCTTCCAGCAGCATAACACATCATGTTACAAAGCTCAAATCATGTCAAACTGGTTTCTAGAACAGTGAGTTCAATGTACTCAAACAGCTTCCACAGTCACCAGATCTCAACCAACAGAGCACCTTTGGTGGAACTGAAGTTTCTAACAACATCAGGCTGAGTTCCATCATTCTTCCACAAGAGGGAGCCAAAGTGTGCATCATGGACGGTCGCTTTTCAAACTCCCTGTCACTTTTAAAACCAGTCACATTCAAAACTTTGGGGAAATTCTCAGCCACTGTATGTTTACTAAAGGCCAGAAAAAGGGCCATGAAACACTGACTGACTGCAATACTCAGTCCCAAGTGCCGAAGAAACTAAACTGGTTGAAAGATGTTTGGCAACAAACACTGAGTGTACGCTGGCTTTGCTCGAATAAACTAAAGGTTAATATTTGCTGATGGAGGATCAGGGACTCGGAAAACGTGTGTACATGCACATATATTATTTGAACACTTCTAATTTCGCAAAAGCACGGCAGGAAGATTTGATCCAGTGTTTGGGACCATCCAATGGCTTTCCACTGAAGCATTTGGTCAAAGAAAAACAGATTAAATGTTTCCTTTGTTTCTGTGTGAGCTGTGGAAGGTTGTCAAATAGGTAAGTCTGAGTTCACCTGGCAGACTCAGCTAGTGATTTCTGTGGGTCAATAAACGAGTCTTAATGCAAAGCGTCAGCCACAGGATACAATGTAAATCAGCCATCTGTGGCTTTGAAGATCAACAGAGTCTGTTTACACGGGCATTTGCTGGCATGTAGAAAATAAATGACAGCAGAAATGGATGGGTGGATCAAATAGAGACAGAGGAAACAGGACTTCAAACGCCTACTGGACTTCATTGAAGGCAAATCACCCGAAGCATCTCAGAGGCGCCTTCCACAGCTAGTGAGACCGTGCGGTGTGCGAGCATCAGCAAGTGACGGTTTCAAACGTCCCCACAGCAGGTTCAGGTTCTTAGAAAAGGATGATCTTGGATTTCTTTCGCTACTGTGATTATGATTATCAATTTGATTTTGATAACTGACCAAATAAATTAATATGCTACAATCACTTGCACATCACTTCATCTAGATCATACTACTCATTTCTTAGTTCTTTATTGAAGTAACAGCCGCTCGATTGCTGTAATCTGGCGAACATGTTGGTGGGCCTCAAAGAAGCAGTGGCTTTGATTCTTAATACTCCTCTAATCAAAATCATGTTGGTGTATTAGTTTTAGTAGAGGTAACGTGCAATATCTCTCGTTATATTGGTAAGGAGCCTTATGAAAGTGTTATTAAATGAAATAAAGAAATTACATGTTTTTGCAAGTATATTTATGACTCTTTGTGTTTGTTTCTACGTTATAATCAATTCAGTCCTTTAAGTTAAATATCTTTATAGAACTATTTCGTCATATTTGTTGCAATTTATGCTGTCCTCTTAACGAGATCTCACGTTTTTTTTAAAATGGGAGACTGGTTTAAAGAAAAATACTGTTTTCATTCATGTGAGATATGCTTGGCAGATTATAGGCCTATTTACAACAGTTTAAATATTTATATATTATTTTTGCAATCACCGGACGTTTTTTGGTCCAACTCAGTCTTCTGTTATAGATGACCGATCATAAGAAGGCAGATGTGTCAAATTTGATTGCCCTGCACTGTCGTTGCTTTCAAAGTAAAAGCTTCAACACGATGGTTTAAATAACAAGCTCGATGTGAGCTTCCAGCTTAAAAGACTAAAAAAAAAAGCAATGATTTTTTTTCATGTGCGGTAAATAGCATGGTGTTCACCTCAGTTCAGTTTTATGAATTTTTTTTGTTCACTTTAGCGTCATTACAATGAGGAGGAATTGCGTTCGTTTTATTTTGAAACCCACAACGGGAACACAAACACAGTCGCTTCTTCCGGTTTCATCTAGCTGGCTTGATCTGAAGCATGAGGTGAGCGGCACACCTCTCCACCCAGTCAGCATCATCGGTGTCCGTGACAGAGTGACAGACTGAGGGGGAAGACTTCTCCAGCAGAATAAAATCAGCGAAAGAGTAACAGGACACACCGAGGCACCATTTTTCTTTTATTATTTGCGGGTTAGGTCGTTCACCATGAAGCCTTCAAACAGTCGCCCTTCAGGAGGGGGTAAAAACCCCTTCGTGCACGAGCTCAAATTGACCATGACAGAAAAAATAAAGGTAAGACAGTAAAGATAATAACAAGTTATAAACTGTGTTTGTCTAAGATGATGTTAGATAGACATATTCCTCCGTCCTCCGACCACAATGTGCTGCTTGTTTAGTGACTTTCCTACTTTCCTAAACTTTACTGACGCTTTAATGACGCTGTTTTTTCATGACTCTTATTCGTTAATGTTGACTGGAATAAAAACGGACGAGGAAAACACAGAACACGGATAGGGTTTCAATAACCGACAGCAGTGTGATAATGCTGTGTGGCTGTCTAGGAAAAAAGTTGTTTCCTGGTTCGGTCCGACACTCAGCTGAAATGACGACAAACAGGTTAAAAGGACAAAAACCGTGCGGTGACAAATCTAGTTTCTGTGCCCCTTTAAAAAGCAAAAGTTGTGTCATAGCGGATTTAAAAACATGCTGTGAATTCATTCAGTGTTGAGGAAAATCATGCAAGAGTAAGAGCTGCTAATAGAAAACGTAGTCCTTTTTTGTCTTTTTTTTTAAAAACGTTTGAATGAACTCTATTTTCTCAGAGATAAACAGCAGCACCTGTTCAGTCTTACCCACACAGCAGCACCTGCCATGCAGACCCATTTCCTGCATTGTTGGTGTTATCTGAAGCTTTGTGGGTTCATTGTGGAGTCAGCCACTTTCCTCACATTTTCCTGGATGGGTGTGTAAAGCCAGTCTTGAATCTTAATTGACCGTCTTTTGCATATCAGACATTTGCATTGTTTGTTTATTTAATGTTTTGTTTAATGACAGGCCTATTGTGGATGGGAAGACTTTGCAAGACCGAAACCCTGTGCACTATCATATTGACCTGATTAGCTGGCACAGTGACACATGCTAATCAGCCCAACATACACTTCACTTCTGTTAGGCCACAGTTCTGCATTTCCAGCTGCTTCCTTTCACTGAGTGCACACACAGTTGGGCTGTGTTTACGCTTGAGTTTTAGCCGACGGCTAAACAAGCTGACAGCTAAACAAGTTTAATGTGTACTCAGATAGTCCTCATTAGGCTGCCGGAGTGGTGAAAGCCTGCACAGCAGTAAGAAAAGCAAAGATGGGAAAAGTACAGTTTAAATAAGGCATGTGCTCTAAAGCATGGAAATGTAGAAAAGACAGGACAGCTGTGGCTTCATTCCTGCATCAGTTGGCTCGCTGCTGGAGGAGAGCAGTATGGCTGAAATGATTCCTCATTAATCAAGCGGTTCAGCAGATTTTCTGACTTAAGTGATTTAGGGTCTGCTGACAGCATGCCAGTGTCCTAAACACAAGTTACTGATCAACTGCAAATCATGTTATCTAGTTAAAGGTTTATGTGAAAACATGAAGAGAGCCCTGATCGACCCCCTCAGGTTACCTCTCCCATAGCTCCAGGGCCCAGAGGTGTCTGCTTTCATGCTCAACAAAACATACAACGTTCTGAAAATTGGTTCACTGCTGCCTAACCATTAACAAATCCACCGAGATAAGATGACTGAAAAAAAAGGCCCGTGTGTGTTTATTATCAACCACTTGACATTGGCTTGCTGAAAGCTTTTAACTCCACCGTCCCCTCTTATTAGTGCCTGAGTGTGTCAGTTTTTCAGTCGGCGTGTGCTTTAAGTTGGAAGCGTGTCTGTGCCATATGACCGCAGCAGGTCATCGAAGGTAAACTTGACCATGTGTGTGTCTGTGTCTGGTTCACACCTCCTGCTGCTCTGCTTCCAGAGCTTTTCCACTTGCAGAACCTGTGAAGGGTTTATACGCTCGTGTAAACAAACACACGTTTTGCCTGAAGGAAAACGAGGAAAGTGACAAAACGCAACTTCCTCAGTGCTTTTGTTTCTAGAGATATGGCTGCATGGTTGCTTAATGCTTATGAAGCTGTTTGCTATAGACAGTAGATTGGTGCTGCTCTTCCTGGAATGTCTTTTCTAACTTCCCAGCAAACATGATCACAGCACCGTAAACCAACCAGGTCAGCAAATGAAGCTCATTCCAGCTGAGTCACGCATTACTGAATGGCCAACAGCTGCCAGCTCTCAAGCTCACAAACAAAATGCCTGTGACATTAAACAGAGCTGCGATGTCCGGCGAATGGATGGGGATTAATACCAGACACGGCTTTAACAGTGCGTGTGTGTATAAAGTTGTGTTTCTTTTGGCTTTGATCTGCTACTGCCTGGCTTCAGTTCCTGCTGCACGGGCAGCCGAAATATGACAAATGGTAGGACAGGTTAAGTGCTTCCTGGGTACGCATTCACTGCCTCAATGAAAACAATTAGCCAAGAGCAATTACCTTCCTAACGGGTTAAAACTGTAGCGAGCCACAATACACAGGGGAGCAATGTATCTTGGGAAAATGGTTTGTCAGCGGAAGTGTTAAAATATTTTAGTGGATTTTGATCCGTTGTAATCGTCATCAAGTTTACCATTTATATGAGGATTATTTTTTCTGAAATAGGTGGTTTGTTGAACCTCTAAAAATTGAAACACCCATCATGATATCCCAGTATCAGTCACTCTTATGGCCTCAATCATACAGGCCCAGAGGCCGAGCCCTGAGACTGCATATTCCCCTCAAGTGGTGTCTTGGGGTTTCTGGCTATTGTGTGAAGTTGGTCACAAAGAGGGTGCTAGACCAAAAACTTACTTGTGATTGATTTAGGGACTATCAGATTGCTGCAGATGCCACTAGTCTGCATCGAAGACACTGACTGGTCTGCAGATACTTGCTAACAACCACTAGTAGTGAAACTTTTAAAAGTGTGACGCTGTGAGGTACAGACAAAATGTGCACATCTGCAGCTCTGCATGTCAATTCGTGCAGCACAACCTGTAGAACATGGTCTCAGAATAATTTTTAATATTTCTTTGTACAAAACGGGAGCCAATAACTACAAATTCTGTGTTTTCACCTACAAATGACACGTTTTGCCACATGTCAAGCAGAAATAAATATTGTAGCTGTGCATCTATAGAGCCAGAGGTCGAGGGACTTTAGGTCAGAAATAATAAAACAGTTCAATCTTGATGGCAGTGGTCTCTACCGGGATGACATTTCCCCGATCTATAGGGCATAAGAGGTCACTGACTGGTTTAATGAATATGGAAATTACATGAATCATATGCTATAGCCTTCACATTCACCAGATCTTAACCTAAGTGAACACCTATGGGAGAATACTGTTCCATCACATCTAGCTAACTTTCTGCTGCCTGGTCAGACCCCTGTGTGTTTTGTTTTGTTTTTGTCACATTTAAGGTACGTGCCAGATGTTTTGCTTTGTGTCTTTATGTGTGTAGAAAGTGAAAGTAGTGAGAAGTAAGAGACTGAGTCACTACATTCCTTAAATGTCTCCTGAAAGTGTTAACGCAACTATACATAGGGATGTACACGTATGCGTGTCAAGACTGTAGATTCCTAGAATCTCTTTAGCATTAGGTACAACAGAGCAACCTCATCAGTTACTATGACATGACAAAGAAATTCAGTGACTGCTTTAATCTGAGTTGTTTATACATTTTTTAGTGGGTGAAGGATTAAAACGTTCAATATTGAACAAATTGTTCGTTAATGTACAATAAGAAAAAAAATCGACATCTGTTGATCTGTAGTCACTTTTATTCTGTGTGCTGTAAGTGAGCTCAGCGCTCTTGAAGTGCATTTCTACTGCAAATTTCAAATCTTTAGTCAAGGATCAGCCGGCGTTCTCCTAAAACACTGGAAATTGCACCCCTCTGCCCCGCCCCTGCGTTTTCTTATGCCACCTCTTGAGAAAATGTCAGCAGATCCTCCCAGATGGACTTGTTAAGCTCTGATGGTGACGCACAAGCTCGGATGGGTGGAGAGAGGCGTTCGAGCATTATAAATCACCCCCATTGCTGTTTATTTATTAATGCAGCCCTGAAGAGTGCACCTGGGTTCCTGCAGATAGACAACTACACAGGGAAGAAGAGAAAGATGGAGCAGGAGGGGAGGGGGAGGTTACATATGACTCCCTTGAGGGGTGACAAAAAACACACCAGTGCAAAGTAGGAGGAAAACTATAAAAGGAAGAACAGCAAGATAAATGAAGGTACAGCTGAGCGACTTGGAATAGAGAGTGAGAGACTGATGGATGGATACGCGAGAAGCATGATTGTAGATCACTGTAAGGCAGGCTTGGAGCTCAATGAGAGGGGGAGCGCAATAAATGTGTAGAATGAAGGGATCAAATAGAGGTCATACGAGCAAAGCGAAGGAGCTTTTAAATGTTACACAGTTTGAATTTGCCCTTGAGGCCGTGACTTTGCCAAATCTCTGTCATTACACAGTAAGAGAAAAGTCATGACAAGTCAGTCAACTCAATTTATATCCTTATCATCCTGTAGTTTTATCCTTTTTACCTTCGTATTTATGTAAAATTATTGCGAACTAAACCCAACACACGTGAACTTTTGTTGGCTAAACCCAATGAGAGTCATCCAGTCACCACGAGTGACCTTTACTAAACAGAAACACTAACAGAATCCTTTATCGTCATAACATTAGGCAATAGAAGTAGCAACTGTCAGATCTGAGGCTTATTTAAGGTAATTCATGAGTAATCCCAGAGATTTGATGTGTAGTCATGAACTCTGGTGAACAAATAGAATTTTCAGGGGTTTTGTCAGAAAAAGGGTGTGCGGCACAACCTTCCCAGGAGTGGACATCCCACCGCATTCAAACACCAGACTGTTGAGTGCTCAGGCTACAGGCCTCAGTTAGCATGTTAAAAAAAACCATGTCAGCACATCTCAGGTTTGTAAAGATGCAACTGGACAAACCACAAGACTTCTGGAACCTTGTCCTTGTACAGATGAGACCAACTGGTTTAGATCAAACACAGCATATCAGCACACCTAATACCTCACACCAACTGTCACGCACAGCGGCAGAGGGGTGATTTAAAGCACATTATCTAGACACATTGTCATCATTGAGTCGACCATGAAGTCTCCTGTATACCGAATGATTCTTCAGTCTTCACTGCAAGTAGAAGATGGCTTTAGTCAGCATGGTTCAATCGGTTGATTTGGGGACTGCTGTTCTTTAAAGCTTTGATATTAGCAATGTTGGAGTTGAGGTTTTTTGTAGGAACAAAGATGTAATAAGCAAATGCTGGATCTGACTGAGAACCTGAGGATGCCGTGTATACTCATTCAGTAGCAAATTGCGAGTCACGGGCTTGCCACACCCAAAAACACACAAATAATGGGATCTTTTACATAGAGTCTGGTTTCAAACGACACCAGCAGTAGAAAGGGCTGTGTGTGAATAAGAGTATATTTTAGGATGATTTGCTGTTAATATATTGAAATAAACATTGTTTAGATGCAAACACAATTAAGCCTATATCCTCCCTTTATTCTTACTTTAGGTAATCGGCATTGATAGTGCAAACCGCTAATGTGTGTTGGGCCTTTAAAGCGCGATTAGACAAGCACAGTTAGTGTTAATTATGTGGTTTTGTGTTCTGCTAAAGGCACAGATGGAGTGTTGACACTGTAAAATGTAATAGCATGTTTCTCAGCTGTATAGGAATGTATGCTATGCTAATTATTGTTTTTTTTGACAGTTGGCTAAAACACAGCAGGGATGTTACAGTAAACAGCAGGTTGTTGAAGTGCAGCAGAAGTGTAACTGTTTGTGTCTCTGTGTGTTTTGTCCCTGCAGATAGGACTCATGTCAGTTACAGTTTTTCCGGTGCGGCTGCTGCTGGTCTCTTTCCTCATGCTGCTGGCGTGGCCCTTCGCCTTCACGGCTTCTCTGGGACGTTCGGAGTTTGCGATCGAGCCTCAGTCGTGGTGGAGGAGGTGGGTTTGTGTGAAAGCACCCATGTGCTACTAAGACTTATGGGATTAGACAGAAATGTGTGAAAATCTCACCATCCTGTAAATTGTATTGCAATATATAATTATAAATTGAGATGCTGACTGTTGCCCACTGTCTGCTCAGTATAACATCAGCATGCTGGTATGCTTTTATACAAATGTTAGTTGTGTGAATAATTAGAGTGCAGCACTCTGTCATTTTTACAGGTTCTTCGTTACTGACAACCTCTAAAAAATAAAATATTGAGCCCATTGTTGTATTTAAAACACAGAAAACACAACATTAGTGAAAAAGACTGTGGATTAATAAAAATTGTTGCTAAAAACATGAACAGATTTAGCCACTCACTCACATTCTGAAGATAAATATGTTCTATAGCAGGGGTCTGATGATGAGTGCCATATCAACCATTGCATTAGCAATAAATTTAATAATGCTCTATATCAACAGTTACACACTATACAGAACAACTTTATAGAATTATATTTGTTCGCAGATGTTGGCAAATCAGCTATTTTGAAAAAAACCCCAAACAAACACTTTTTATCAATAACAAGAACACCAACAGCAAAGGAACTATACAACAGAAAACGCAATGCCATTTATGGTCTCCTCACAACACTGATAAGAAAAATAAACTGGGCCAATATGGCATGTCTGTTAATACAGAGACACACATGTTAATGTGATCTCTGGTCTCCCACTCAGAGACACAGGTCTCCGAGTGTCCAGCATTCAGAGGCTACCTGAGGACAGTCGTGTGGAGCCAAATACTGTCAATAAGGCCTCTGCAGTGTTCTTAAGACAGTAAAACTTGTCAGGTAGTGACGTCCAGCAGGTGAGAATGAAAGCTCTGTGAACACACACAGCTGTGGATTCCAGCTGCGTCCGTAGTTCTGCAAACTTTGACCCCCACAGAGTCGAGCTTTTCAGTTCAATCAGCTGCATTTCAGTGTCCTCTGTGTCCAGCCAGTTAATGCGAGACAAATCCAGCTGCTCATTAAAGCTTTCTGGTTTGATCAGAAAAGAAAACATTGGTCCAAACACCTGAAAGTCTTCGAATGTATCCATGTATTTCCGTGGTGTAGGGCTGTTCGATATAACGATATATATTGGATGAGGATATAAAAACGTCTATCGTTTCGTTTTACGCTATCGTTTGTTTCGTGGTGTCGCAAAATAAACTGTTTACGGCAATATATTTTTTTCATCGTTTTCATGGTCACTGTAGTGGCTATATTAATTTCTTAAAGTTCTCTCTTTCTCTTATATTTAATATAACCACACTATGGACGGACAAGCGACTGTTTTTATGCGTTGTGGTTAGCAACAACGCGTGTCCGCTTGTTTATGTTCCACATAGACCTTTCACAATAAAGCTCAAGATCATGTGAATCACGTGAAAGAGCAGATTATTTACGGATGAGAAGTAAAAAAAGAGCTTCCAGGTGCTAAAACATAAACCTTAGAGTCAAACGTTAGAACAGGCTTTTCCCCGCAGCACGCCGTGTAATAAATGCTCACAAAGAAAACGGCGGCCGTTACAACTTATGTCTAAATATGTATAGTTTCATGCATTGGGTGAAGTGTCGGGAAGTGTAAATTTCAACATCGCTTGAAAACTCTGCCAGCTAGCAACGTCCCTCTGCAGCTGTCTGTGTGTCCTTCGTCAGGTTTATAGACCTGTGTCTAAGAGCGATCATGCGAGCCATGTGGTTTTGCGGAGGTTTCCACTGGATCAAAGTGAAGGGACAACGGGTAGAACCCTCTGAAGCGCCCATCCTCACTGTGGCACCACATTCTTCTTACTTTGATGCCATCCCAGTCACTATGACCATGTGCTCCATAGTCACCAAACTGGAAAGCAGGAGCATCCCAGTCTGGGGCAGTAAGTGCACATTTACTGAAATTCCTATACTAATGTACAGCATATGCACAATGTAACAGAATACATTCAGACAGGTAACTAAATTGATTTAGCTTAGCTCTAGATGCCTCCAGATTTTCTTTCTTTCTTTCTTTCTGTGTGACAAAGACTGTGCATTCTGTTAAGTCAACTCTCCATCAGTTTTCTTTTGTTCAGTGTTTTGAACATTAATTCACTTGTTGTGGCTTACTTCCAAAATCCACTTCTTCATCATCCTCTCCCAGCTTTGATCAGCTACATCAGGCCAGTGTTCGTGTTTCGGTCAGACCAAGACTCGAGACGAAAAACTGTCGAGGAAATCAGGCGGAGAGCGTGCTCTGGAGGGAAGTGGCCTCAGGTAAACTACATGCATATACGCATAAGGGCACAGAGATCTGATCTCAGCTGACACCCGGGAATTTAAAGGTGATAAATTAAAAGCGAGAGCAAATTCAAACAAGAAATGAAGAGCGATTTGTGTCTGTTGCAGATCATGATATTCCCGGAGGGGACCTGCACCAACAGGTCGGGTCTAATCTTATTCAAGGCTGGTATGTATTCAGTCCACTTCCTGCTTTGGCCTGACTGTAAAGATAGTCTTGTTGTGTGTTTATTCTTACTGGTTCTCAATAAAACTGCTCTGAACTCGTCATGCATGCAAACTACCTTGATAAAATCTCATTCATTTCCATCTAGACCCACCATCAAGTCAGAAATTTTCACTCGATGGTAAAAGGCTCACTATTACACTGTAAATGAACCACGGCAGACCCGTTCATGTTTGCTTGCATTTTAGCATCTACGTTTATTTCCACAGTTGTTGGTGCTGTAACACTGCAGTGTTAGGCTGCGGCTTTCCAGCCACCAGCCTAACACACACCAGCAACAACAACCACATTAAACAGTCACAGACTTTTAAGCCAGTGAGGTGTGATTGCGGATGCCGCTCAGGTGTGTCCGCCTTCCCTGTAGCGGCACTGCAGACCACGCCCCGCTACATACCCACATCGCCCAACTGAGGCCGGGGAGCCATCTGGCCGAATCAGCCCTGACCGTCGGCACCCCCAGCCCAGCTACCGGGAGGTGTCCATTCAGGTGGCCACCCACGTATCCAGTGGGGCTGGTGACGAGGTGGGCCTGGGGACCAGCAGCTTGGCGGGCGGCTGCTGCACAGGATCACACAATGCGCCAGCCTCTGGTGGAAGTGAGGCCAGTCCGGACAGCATGTGGACCTCTGGTTTGGCAGGAGCCTCGCGCGCCTCGATCTCCATCTCCAGCTTGGCAGGCGCCTCAACCTCCATCTCTGGCTGCGCCGATCTCTCACACACCTCGTCCTCCACCTATGGCTGGGCAGGTGCGTGAGTCAGTGTTGGGCCCGGCGGTTGCTCAGAGGCCCTCCTTTGGGGAGCAGGAACAGGTGTAGGCCCCTTCCTGGCAGCAGCCGCTCCCACCCATGGAGTGGGTATGGGCGCGGTGGCTGGCTGCATCCTGCCTGGCCTCACCCTGGTGGTCAGGATGGGCGCCAGAACAGTCTGGACCTCCTCCACTCCCTCGCTATCGGGGAATGCCAGTGCCGGTGGCCAGCGGTGCTGGCCAGAACCCGATCAGAGCTGCCAGATTTTCAATCCTCTGCCTCCCACGTTCGATCCGGTCCGGGAGTTCTTCCTGCTGGCAGCGTGACACCGCCGCCTGCAGTTCCGCCATGCCGCCTGCTGGGTTTCGGCACTACTTTAAATGAACCATGGCAGGCATGGCACCACAGACCATACCCCGCCACATACACCATCTTCCCCTTTTGCACAACTTCCAAACAACAGACTAACCGACTAGTTGCAAGCAGCGTAGTCGAGTAAACTCATTTTACCTACAGCCGACTTTGAGCGTAAGTGGGACCGACCGGTGAAACTACATGATTTAATGTGTAAAATTTCAGAAAAAGTTCAGGTAGTTCACTGCGCAGACTATCGTGTAATCACAAAAGAGAAAGTTGTCGTTAATTCACAGAAAAATATCTTTTCTTTTTTTTTTTTTTAAAGTAAACTTTAGTAGATAAAAAAAACAAAAACAAAACACCCCAAATAATTGCTAAAATCCAATGTTTGGTTGTTTTTTTTTTACATGTAATTGTTTATCTATTAGTTCATTGCTCGTGTTGTAGTACGGATGGCACTGGGGGGTGGGGGTGAAAATACGGCTAAGTTCAAAATCTATGTGCTCCTTCACATTTTCTAAAGCTGTCTAGTGGACTAGATTGGAGTCTTGGCCGGCCTGATTCTGGCCCCCGCACCTTATGTTTTACTTTTCTAAAAGGATGAAACAAATACATGAATAACTTCATGTATCCCTTTAAAACATTTGTGACAATTAGGTTCATTGTTGCCTTTGTTGCCTGACGACTGTTTGGTTATAGTTCTCAGTAGTGGGTGTGTCTGTTAATGGAGACACTTGGTCTGTTTGCTTTGTTCAGTATACATTTCACGTAGTGTGCGTGGACTTGTAAACGATTATGTATGAATGAGGCTGACTCCATAGCTGCCAACTCGAGGTGTAGATGTCTGCTTAAATGAATTTCTCTTTTGACACAGCGAGTCTGGAGGTTCGGTGACTTGCTTCAGGACACAGAACTGTTGCACTCATCTCTTTATGGTCTTGCTTTTCTGCTCACATCCCGTGTGTGTGTGTGTGTGTGTGTGTGTGTGTGTGTGTGTGTGTGTGTGTGTGTGTGTGTCAGCCATTGTTCCCTGCCTGCTCTGTCTAATCCCCTTGCTTCCAGTCCATAATTCGGCCATTCGCAGTGAGCCTTGTGGGTCACACTCTGTCCTGCTTTCACTCACTGTGTGTGTGTCTGGTTAGATCATTGTGCGATGTGTTACCGGTCCTCTCTGGATGTGTCTCCTCTTGTTACATCTCATCACTGGCTCCCAGCTCAACAGATAAACTGTGTGTGTGTGTGTGTGTGTGTGTGTTAATGTGCTTAAGCCACCTGTGTGTGAATGCACACTGCAGTTATGTCCTTTTCTCGTTTCAGTCTCTTAATAGAGCGTTTCTTTCCTCATCTGTCTGCCTGTCCTCTTACTATAGTCCCGTCATTATCATTCAGATGCTGCAGATCTCTTTCACTCCTCTTCACGTTCTCACAGTCTCACGAGAAAACCGATTAATTATAACTTTATTCATTTTAAATGCAGGTCTCAGCCACTCATCAGTGTTTGTTGGCGGAGACTCTTTGTTGATTTACACTCTAGTTAATATGGCAGCTCTCCATCAGCCTTTCCATCGCTGATATTAAACAACTATTAAAATCCTCCTCGCCCTGCCTCCAGGGCTTGTTATTCAAATACACGCTGAGCTAGGTGATTCATGATGCATGCGTCTGGTTTTCTTTTACTTACTTACTGTAATTTTTTCAGGTTGTTGTGTAGTTAGCTTTATGTGTTTCATTTACAGGGTACAAGGAACTTGTTATATATTAGATATCTCATTTCTATTTCTTTTTTTCTAGCAACATTTTCTTGAATCTTGGAAAAAGAAAACCCGGTTTTAAATCTACACCAGCTGATTATAGGACAGTTTTGATGATTTGGTGACTTTCAGCTTGAGCTACATGTTCACTGTTTTGCTGTGATATAAGCAGCTTCATTCACAGCAGCATCAGGCAGATGTTTTATCCATCAAAACTCTAAAAACCTATTGTATGGTCTGTGGCCAGCATTAAACAGCAGACACACAAAGTTGGTAAACTGAGCCTGATGCTCATGTGTAATATTTGTAACCCTTTGCAATCCATTCATAAGTTACTGAATAGCTTGAGTAGGTCTTTGTCCAGTGATAAATATTGTATGTAGCTTTTATCAGCCTGCCCATCATCAGCAAGATATAATAGAATTCAATGGAAACGCTCTGTCCCTGTTCCCGATGTTATTTTGAGGTTATGATCTTATCACTCACTAAACCAGTTGATGCAGTCCAACTCTATTCTTTTTCTGTACTCAAACTCTATTTGGAAGCCCCCTCCCTATCATTTTCCATCAAATACTGCTAATTTCTCAGTTACTTTGACTCTATAAAAACAAATAAATTTGACGTGTGACATGCCTGACACAAGATAAAGAAGTAGGATTCAAATAAAAGCTTTGAGCTGGGTTTGGGGACAATCGATCACGTTTAGCAAAAATACCAGATTGTTCTCATCACCTTCCTCCTCCTCTTGTCTTCCTCAGGTGCTTTCATCCCAGGACTCCCAGTGCAGCCAGTGATACTACGCTACCCAAACAAACTGGTATACACCATAAATCTTGTCCTCTTCCTTTTGATCCTATTCTGTGGCTCCTCCCATACCTGCATAGTGACTCCACGTACACTGTACACACCCACACTGACACGCCTGTGATGCAGTGAGTTCTTTCCTTCGCATTAGTGTGTTCCTCTTGTGTTGAATGAGCTCATGTTGTAGTGGGATGATATTTCATCCTTTGTTTGTCTCTCACGCACACACGCATCGTACATACGTGCGCATGTACACATGCACACAGAGGTGTCATGTCTCTCTCTCAGCACCTCTCCCCGCTCTTTCATTAAACATGCAGCTCCTGTTACCTCGTTTTTCTTTTCATTCCCTCGAAAGCCTTTGTCACTGTTTCCCGTGGTGCTCGGTGTACTCACTGCGCTGACGTCTTTGACACCGTGGCACCGCAAGACGGTTAAGTGAGGCAGAGAAGGTGAAAATAAAGGACAGGGTGACTGCTTCTTAGTTTGTTTTTTCTCTGCGCACCACAAGATGTGCTTCCATTCAGTCTCTTTGCATTTGTTAATTTAGTGATGGCCGCCTTCTTCGATGCGAGGTCAAGTCAGGTCATGTTTGGCAGCTCTCACGTTATGAGACTGAGTGTGGAATAGCAGCACGCAGGAAGTGTTGTGGAATTAAGGGGGTTTTATGATTTTTTTTTTTATTTTTATTTTATTCTTCTCTCGGTTGGGGGTGAGGGGAGGGTCCACAGCTTTATTTCAGTCGTCCTTCCTTCAGGGGAGCGTCGCTATTGGTTAATGCAATTTTGAATCGCAGCCTACCTTGTGTCTGACTTTTAAATGTGATGGCCATGACCCTTGCCTTGAACAATATATTAGACTATTTCCATCTTATAAAATAGAAAGTGAGGTGTTTTGCTTTCACAAAGCAAAGTTGAGGCTTCAAAAACAATATTCTGCAAACCAACAGGTGGTTTTTCTATACAGGCTAGGATCTCTGCTATGTTTCACTGTAATAAGTGTGCCTCACAGTGATTATGGATACATAAAGAGTTTGTGGATTTGTATAAAACTGCTTCGTGGGGTGTTTGGTTCTCTCTCCACAGGATACCATTACATGGACGTGGAAAGGTCCCGGAGCGTGAGTGTTTCTTTCTCTCACACACCTTTACAGTCACTGTGGGAATACGCTGGGAATATGTCTGCGAGGCTGTGTGTCCAGGACACTTTTGTTCCATCAGGGAGCGTTAAAAAAAGCACAGCATGCAAAAAAAACACACCAAAAAAGGGACCAGGTGCCGACCAGAGCAGAGAGGTGCATGTGTAACGGGCTGGTTAAAAGCAAACATCGTCGTCAGGTGTGATCGACTCCAGCGCATTCCCAGGGTTACATAGAATATACACAAAACAACAACACACACAGTCTCCCACTCTGTGTTATTAAAGCTACAAGCTGTTTGTTTCCATCAGGGTGTAGATGAAGCTGTTTGTTCTGTCTTCCAGGTTTCACATTTTGTGGCTCACTCTGTGTCAGCCTCATAACTCCATTGAGATTGAGGTGAGCGGTTTCGTATGACAGAAGTCAGCAAACTGACTTATTGCAATTCATTATTATGTTGCTGAGCAGTATGATCAGTGTCACAACAACAAGACTGAGTTGAACTCTCTCTTTAGTACTTGCCTGTTTACAGTCCATCGAACGAGGAGAAAGAAAACCCCGCGCTGTTCGCCAGCAACGTCAGAAAGCTCATGGCCAAGTAAGTGTCCGATGATCAACGCACGCTTGCTTTGGATGTTCTTGACTCAAAACTTTTTCTCTGTCCTCATAGGGCGTTGGACCTGCCGCTCAAAGACCTGTCCTTTGATGACATTGAGATCAGCCTATCGCGCGGGCCTCTGGGCATATATGATTATCGCAGCCTCCTAGAGTTCAATCAGCTAACATGTCGTTTAGGGTAAGTGGTGGGAGACTGGAACGACTAGTTAAACTGCTTGGTTGATGGGTGCTGAGTCAACACTTTGGGAAAAGTGTGTAAACACTGCCACCTATTGGTGGCTGAGCAGAAACACACACCAAAACCAAAAGCCAAAATAAAAAACCCCAATGAACTTCAATTTACTTGTATAATTATAACTATGTTGGACCTCCTTTTTTTTTTTTTTTTTGCTTCCCCCTGGATTTGTTTTAAAAAAGGCTGAGGAAACTCCACACTTTGTACTGTCTTTTTTTTATTGTTGTTTCCAGTATGACTTACTCTTATTTAATCTGGCTTCTTTGAGGTTTTTCCTTTTTTTGCTTCGTCCTAACAGACTGAGAGCAGCAACAACAGACAGGGTGCTTGAAGAGCAGGCCAGGAGAGCCAGGAAGCTCCAGGGAGACAAACTGGGTTTGGAGGACTTTGCCCAGTTCCTCAACCTCCCTGTTACAGACACACTTAAAGAAGTTCACAGCTTCTTTGATGAGGTAAACATGAAGGAAGCACAAGATATAGCAAAGGGAAATGTATAAACATGGATTTAATGTTAAGAAAAGTTGATAAAAAAAATTTTTTTTTAAAAAGATCCAGCTATGCTCAAATAATCACACAAAGTTATAAAATGAGCTTTACAGAAAAATACATAAAAATCTGTTCTTTTGTTTCTTTCTGCAAAATATAAAAACGATAAAATTCTTAAAATTAGTTTCGAAAGTCACGAAAGTCACAATAAAATAAAATAAAGTTCTCATAGCAGAGAATAAAAAAAGGTAAAGTCAATGAATTTTACTTCAGAGTTAATGTGTTTGCAGGGTGAAGGGAAGCAGCGAGGCATTTTGGGCAGGACTGACGGGCCACAGAGGAATGTTTAGGATATGAGGAGAATGTTTGGAAGTTTGGAGGCTTTTGGAAGAAATTGCAAAGTTTTCTTCTCCTGCATTTTTGATAGAAACTAGTTGTAGAGTTTTAGATTTTTGTCATTGAATCTGTTTTTAGTGTTGTGACCATTTAAAATGAGCATAGTTTAAAACCAGATCTGCTGCCTTTAATATTCCACTTTATCGGTAACACAACACAGGGTTTGTGTGGTTTAACTCTGCCTGTATGTATCCTAAAAAGGTAAAAGATACATTTCTAATAGTCAGCCACAGTTGGAACAGTGCTTTTCTTTGTGGCATCCTGATACATAAATCTAATAATAAACAGAGGGTTTTACAAGGTGCTCAAAGGAGCGACAATTTTTCAGAAACTCCTTAAAAAAAAATAAAAATAAAAAAAACAATTTCATGAGCTGAATCCTTAAATTAAGACTAGATGGTTTTCTCTGTACTGTGTGAACAATCACACAGTTACAGTCTGACGTTAATATGGAGGCATGAACATTAGGCATTGTGATTGTCCACAGGCATCAACAAATAGATGTTTTTCTTGCTAGTTGTGAGCTCAGCAGCTTCATCTGTTTGTAAGAAGCAGCCAACCATAAAGAAGCTAATTTAAAGGAAGGGGAAAGGCAACCGAAACAGTGTTATTTCACAGGCTCAGTATAAGCTAAATAAGGATTATTATGAGCTATGAGTCATCCAAAGCTTCTCTAGTAAAATTCTTCAGGAATAAAAATATGCAGCTGGAAAAGTGTAATGAGTCCACTTTAAATTTAAAAATTGGGCGTCTTTGTATGTAGACTGAACTTTGTGTGGCTATCTAGTCCTAAATGCAGTCAAATACCATCATAGCCTCTTTAAAATAATAAAAATAATTTGATATTGATAAAATACTTTAATTGGTTGGTGCT
Source organism: Haplochromis burtoni (assembly GCF_018398535.1). NCBI lineage: Eukaryota > Metazoa > Chordata > Actinopteri > Cichliformes > Cichlidae > Haplochromis > Haplochromis burtoni. The sequence continues at coordinate 604,536 of NW_024582586.1, forward strand.
TGATATTTAGCTGGGTAGATTCTGTCTATGCTGACCTCTCAACAAATGTCCATCCATCCATCCACCCATTTTCTTCTGCTTATCCGGGGCCGGGTCACGGGGGGCAGCAGCCCAAACAAAGAAGCCCAGACCTCCCTCTCCCCAGCCACCTCCTCCAGCTTGTCCGGGGGAATATCAAAGCGTTTCCAGGCCAGTTGCGAGATATAATCTCTCCAGCGTGTCCTGGGTCTGCCCCGGGGCCTCCTCATGGTGGGACGTGCCCGGAACATCTCACCCAGGAGGCATCCTTGTCAGATGTCTGAACCACCTCAACTGACTCCTGTCTATGTGGAGGAGCAGCGGCTGAATGGCTGAACTTCTCATTCTATCTCAAAGGGAGAGGCCAGCCACCCTTCGGAGGAAGCCCATTTCCACCGCTTGTATTCGCGGTCTCGTTCTTTCGGTCACTACCCACAGCTCGTGGCCATAGGTGAGGGTAGGGACGTAGATCGACCGGTAAATTGAGAGCTTCGCTTTTATACTCAGCTCTCTCATAATCACAACAGACCGGTGCAGCGTCCGCATCACTGCGGCCACCGCACCAATACGTCTGTCGATCTTCTGCTCTCTTCTCCCGTCACTCGTGAACAAGACCCCGAGATATTTGAACTCCTCCACTTGGGGCAGGGTCTCGTCCCTGACCCGGAGTGGGCACTTCACCCTTTTCCGGCTGAGGACCATGGCCTCACAACAAACACGTTATATTTAAATAAATTAAATAATTAAAGTGCTTGGGCTAAAAGTGGTCTGTTTAGTTTGAAACCTTGTCTATATAGGAGCTGTGACACTGCCACAAAGTTAAAATCAGGGTTAGTGCTTAGCTGGTGAATATACTAGAGACTTCATATGTACACCACAGTCCTCCATTTCAATCGATAACATGGTCAGATCAATGGATACTTGTGCTGTAAGTGTGGGGCTTACCTGCTCCTTTTGTTCACCGAGGTGTTTTTGTTCCCAGCATGGAGATGGACAGATAGACGTCAGGCGCTACGTTATCGCTCTGTCGACCGTTCGTCGACCCACAAAGTCCATGGAAACCCTCAAACTGGCCTTTAAGGTAAGTTTTTATACTACTTACTCCGGTTTAACATACACTGACCAACAGCTGAGCAAGTACACCTTGCTAGTATCAGCTTTCACCCTGAGAGATGCCTTATAGCATAGATTTAACAGGGTGCTGGAACCATTCCACAGACACTTTGGTCCATAGTGACATGATGATGCAGATTTGTGAGCTGAACAGTGTGACTCTCCTGTTCCACCACATTACAACATGTTTTCTATTGGATTGAGATCTGATGACTGTGGAGGCCATTTGAGTACAGAGAACTCATTGTCAAGTTCAAGAAACCAGTTTGAGATGGTTTGACTGGAAGCTAATCTGAAATTCTCAGATCAGCCTGACTGGACCAGCAGCCAGCAGCCACCCTTCTTCCTCATTCTCATGCTGGTTTGATTCCAGCCGGTCCCCTTGACTGTGTCTACAGGCCTAAATGCATGGAGTTGTTGCGCTATGATTAACCTGTGCTCATTAACCAGTTTAACAGGTGTACCAGCGTAGGTTTCCTAGCATTGTGCTAACGCTTCGTGCCGGGTTCGCAGATGTACGAGAGCGAGGAGAGCGGGGAAATCCTGGAGGAGGAGCTAGCCGGCATCTTGGAAATCATGTTAGGAGTGAAGGAAGTGCGACTTTCAAGTGTGTGCTTAACGCTCGGACCCCACACAGGAAAGATCACTTATGGTAAGACCCTGTTTCTGTTTGTAACATGTTTTAAGCATTTTAACACATTGACAGAGATGTCAAATTATTTATAGGACCATTGTACTAATGAGCCCACGTTAGAGATGATTGACAGCATCTGTCAGTGTGTCCCCCACTTCGTCTGTGCTGTCACCGTCACATTTGATTTCTTCTCGGCTTTACTGAAGAAAATAAATACCATCTGTTAGACGAGATTTTACATCCACCATCTGCCTTTTCTAGAAACTGTCAAAGCCTCTGTGAGCATTCTTTTCTTGTCCAATAAAAGAACCTTTTTATTTTTGCCATAAAACAACCCATCTGCACAAAATAGCCACTTTCAGTCCGATCTCTAATGATCTAGAATGATCAGAGTAATTATGCTAATGCTGCTAAACAAAAGAGCTAATTACATATGCTGTTTAGATGCCACATATTACATGTTATATTTAAGTTTAGTGTTTTGATTATTAAGAATGTAAAGTTAACATTTGTTTTAATCTCACACTCCATCTCTGCCAGATGATCTTCTTCATTACATCCAGCAGTTTCCACACTTTGCTCTGGACTGCCTCCACTTTAAAGACCATCCACGGGATTTCTGCACAGGCCGATCTCCGAGCTGCAACGGCCAGAGCCGCAGCAAAGACGACTAACTCACAGACTCAAGCCACTTTTTTACCTTCTCTATCAGACCCCATCAATGCTGTCACAACGGTGCCTTCAAGTGCAGGTAGAGAAAGGGCAAAACTTTTAGGAAGAGTATGAATTCCTGATCCAGATAATGTTTTTATTTTTTTATTTCTTTCTTTGCCTTCCTTTATTTTTAATGCCCACTATAATATTAAGATACATTTTGTGTGCTCCACAAATATTTATATATATGTTTATAAAGAACAGATTGAAAAAGGAGGATTTTATGTATCCTTATGTATTGGAAGGTTAGCATTGTTGTTATCTCAGGCTAATGGACACTAGCACAATACCTGCTGTCGTGTTGACACTTTGCATCTCGGCCCATATTTATGTGTTTATATTCCCAGATTACTGCCATTAAAGTTTCACGCGTCACCAGCATATTGCAGTACATTTGCATAACCATTTGCATTACAATGTCCAGACTGTGTGTTGCTTACTGTACAAGTACCTTTGAGGGTGTTACTGCATCTCACCACACATTCAACAACAAGCTTGTTCATTTAGGTGTCTGCTTTATGCAAAGTCAGAGATAACAGCTGTGGTTTCTGAGCTGTAGCACCAGCATCGTTCTCCTCCTCCTCCTCGTTGGGCCTCACCACTGGGGTTTTTGTGCTGTGTTTAGATTGCAGGGGCCTCTTCAGTGATTCTCTCCCCAGCAGAAATAACATGGAAACTTCCACAATGCATCAGCTCTTGCCTGCTCTCCTGACAGCAGGATTGGATGAGTTCCACTAGTAAATAGCAGGATTATCTGTTACTTTTTCTTTTTTTCCTCCACAATAAAAAAGTTTTCAGAGTACTCTCGGGTTCAAAAACTGCTCTTAGAGATTAGAATCCAAAAGGTTCCTCATAAGAGAAAAACTATATACAAATTAGAGCATGATTGAAAATACTTACAATTCTCAGCTTTAAATGACATTTCAGATGATTTTTCATGTGGAGTTTTAGTTATTAGTGAAAATCTGGATGAAATGTCTGCATTTACCCAGACTGAAGTTAAAACACTCCCTCAGTGCTTTCACTCCTGATTTTCAAAAGCATGACTAAAGAGGTGCCAGCGTGACAGCTGTCTGATTTCCTGCTCCGAGAGTCTTAATGAATGTGGGCCCAGATGTTAGACTGCTGCCTGCAACTACCTTCATACTTTCGTTTGTGCATGAACCTACAGTTATATGATGAGCAAAACAATTTCTCCACCCCTGCGTTAAACAGTTCGTAAAACACTGCAAAGGACGACTGCTCGGTATTTGGATGAACATATCTTTAAAAACTTGATAAATAACATATCTTCGCTTTCACGCATCTCTCTCTCTTTTTTTTTTTTTTTTTGGTTTGTTTTTCTGCAGTTTGAAAGTTGATCTGTGATGGTCACATTTCATGCCTGATGCCTAGTTTCCATTATGTTTTAAAATTCAAAGCAGAAATCAAAGTTTTCTGCTTTTTGTTTTACAAATACAACCTTCTGTTTTGTCATAGTCACTTACTGTGTGTACCCACTAGGGGGAGCTCTGCTTTTATAGTTGTATCTTAAGATGCTTTGAGTTCTCTAAAACTGCCTGACAGTGTTTGTATGAATCAATGCAGTGGGTCACACTTACCTTAAAGCTATCATCAGTGGATTTTTGTCCATCTTTATCTGTTGTCATGTTCTCTGTGTTTTTCTTTTGATCATTATTTGCGAGTTAATGAAAAGGCAGTTCTGTTCATGCTCATCCTATTGCTTTCGTAAGACCTCTTCTCATCTCGGTCCACGTGGTGGCACTAGCTCCGTATGCTATGTACACCAGAGAGCTCATGCACCACTGCCCACCTGATGGACAGCAAAAGCATTACCTCATCCCTTGCTTTCATTCCTTGAGGTAAAAATAGACAGATTAAGCCTGGGCTTTGATGAGAGAAACCTACAGAGGAGGTGTGGAAGCAGGGAGAGAGGGATAGAAACGGAGGAGAGAAACTAAATGGATCGTTCTGCTCCAAATCCAATTCCTAATAGCTGCAGGGAGGGAGGGTGGGTGGGAGGAGAGAGAAGAAAAAAACAGTCAAAGAAAGCAGAGAGGGAGAGTGGAGATATCACGTCTAACAATTAAGACCTGCCTTCGGGGTCTAAAGAAGAAGCTTTGTTGAGGACATATAAATTGCTCATTGAGCAGCGCCTCACTGCAGACTCCTTCAGATACTCCTGCCTCAAAGGAATATGCCATGAAAGACAACAGCAGCAGCAGCCGACCACATAGCAGGGCTGGAATCTGTTCACCGTATTTGGGGATCCATCACCAGCCCTCATCCTGGCCAAGCAAAAATCCCCCCTACAGTAAACACAACCCTGGATTTAATCCAGGTGACTAAGGAAACATCACCGCGCATCCACTGGAGATCCTTTGTAGTACCTCTGCTTTGCAGGGCCAAAGAAGCAGCTCACATAACATTTACTTATTTTTGTCGTAGAGACAAAGTGGATGATCCTCGTGGTCCTCTGACTCAGGTTGTGGATGCCGCTACTGCCAGCTATAATGTTTAGAGTCAAAGGTTTATAAATAAAATAAAAGTCCACAGTTCATCTTGAAAGTATTGACAATTTGAAAAACATTTGCTTGAAATTGTTGCAAATGTATTTAAAAATTAAAAACAAAAATATATCATGTTTGTAGGTACAGTCTGAGTGCTCTGGAGCAGGATGTCTCTGTACATTCCTGCATTCATCTTTCCCTTGATCCCAGCTAGTGTCCCACTGCCAAAAACATCCCCCAGCACGATGCTGCCACCACCATGCTTCACTGTAGGGACAGTATTGGCCAGGTGATGAGCGGTACCTGGTTTCCTCCAGACGTGACACTTTGCATTCAGGCCAAGGAGCTCAATGATTGTTTAATCAGATTGGTGATTTTTTTTTTTTTTCCTCATGGTCTGAGAGTCCCTCAGGTGCCTTTTGACAAACTCCAGCTGGGCTGTCATGTGCCTTTTACTGAGGAGTGGCTTCAGTCTGGCCACTACCATGCAACCCTGATTGTTGGAGAGCTGCAGAAGTGCTTGTCCTTCTGGAAGGTTCTCCTCTCTCCCCAGAGCAACACTGTAGTTCTGTCAGACTGAAAACTGGGTGGTTGGTCACTTGCTTCAATAAGAAGGTAGACGTTCCAAACTTCTTCCATTTACGGATGATGTGCTTCGATACAATCCTGTCACGGAGGTCTACAGACCAGAGTTCTTTGGACTTCACGGTTTGGTGCTCTGACATACACTGTCAACTACAGCTGATGTAGGCAGGTGGCCTTTCCAAATCATGCCCAATAGACTGATTTACCACAGATGGGCTCCACTCAAGTTGTAGAAGCAGGTGACGGATGATCACTGGAAACAAGATATACCCGAGTTAAATTTTAGTGTCATGGAAAAGGCTGTGAATACTTTTGTACATGTTTTTGTTTTATTTTTAATAAAGTTGATGAATTTCAAGAAAAGTTTTTCCACTTTGTCATTGTGGGATATTGTGTTTAGAACTTTGAAGTGAAAAATGAATGCAGTTTTGGAAGGATGCTGTACCTTATTCTGGCGATACGTACAGCTAATGGAGCAGAGGTTAAAAATTCCTCCACACAAACCGTGGATGAACTGGGCTCCTGGATAAAGGAAGATATTTAGATTCAGATTCATTTCTGACATTTTCTTGAACTTGACTTTTTTATTTAATTTAATTTTTTTAATTGCTTGATTTTGTGATGCAAAATGTTTACTCCTATATCCCAGATATCTTTTGATTCTGGGATCTGTATCTGAATAAACAAGCATTTATCTGCTCCTCTATTCAAACCAAACCAATCACAGGCCACGATTTATCCACTTGCGTAAAGTGATGGATAAATGTGAGATAAATTAAGTTTCTCTTTACATTTTATCTGAAACATAAAGGCAACCTGAGCGAATACAAAATACAAATTTTAAATCGTATTTGCATTTAAAGAAGCTACGCGGTTATCCAATACCAGAATCATCAATCAAACCTGGCTGTGCTACCCACACCTCTGAAAACATCTGCAAACAGTGCCACGTCCAATATCTTGATGTGGTTCAGACGTCGCTGTGATGAAATTTTATCCAATTCTTCTTTCAGAAGTTCTTTACTGCAGCCTCATCAGAGGGTGAACTCCTCTTCTCAGGCACTTCCCCAGCATCTTAACAGGGTTCTGGTCCAGACTTTGAATTTTTTTTTTTTTATTCTCTGCCAGTTTCCATTTTTATTTTTCATTCCGTTCACAGGTGGACTCACTCATATGCTTGAGAATGATTGTCATGCTGCAGTGGCACTTGAGCTTCAATTGACATACTGATGCTTTCCTCTCCAGACCTCTCTGTTAGAGAGTGGGATTCCTTCATTTATTGCCTGAACCCTGGAGCGGAAAAGCATCCTCACAACATTGTGCTGCTGCTTTTTGTGGAATATAACAGGACCCCGATGCCTGATATATATGATTTGGATTTTTTCTTTACATTTAACAGATTTTTTTTTTTACCTTACATGTGTGTTCTGTGCCTCTCAGAGGACATAAAAATAGTAAAACTGTAACTTTTGCCCTTAATGGTTTGTTAGCCTCCAGTGTCTTTCACACAGTGGAGTTGTGACTGCAAATATTTGAAAAGAGGTTAGATTTTTGTGACTTCCTGCATTCATTCTTAAATCCAGTTATTTTATACGAGTCATAGAAATGGTTATCTCAAAATAGAGACAGAAACCCACTGTTCCAACAATCATCTGTGAGAATAAACTGTGTGGGTGGGGAGGAAAATCTCCCTTTTGGCAAATCAAGTGCAACGAGGGCAGCCCAGTGCCACCACTGGATGGGAGAATGGGAAAAGAGAAGAAGGAAAAAAAGTATACAGAGATAACAAATGGAGCAAAAGGCAAATTATAGAGAGGAAACACAAAGTTAATGACGTACAATAGTGTATAAATACATGGTTAGGGAAAGAGGGGAAAGACAGTTGCTCATTGCACGATCAGAGGTCCCAGGCCAATGTGAAAGCTGGGAAATGCTTCAGGACATAGCCTGTACATAAAAGATGTAAAATTGCATGTTAATTTTTAAACATCAGTGTTAGCATTTTTTGTTTTGTTTGTTTGTTTTTCTTTTTTAAAGGCAGAAGTGATGATTGTCAGTAGTTCTAAGCTATGGTCTAATGCTAGCAAGCTTGGTTGGGGCGTTTACAGGGCCAATGTGCAGACATGGACACCTGCTAAATAAGAGTAATGAATTACTGCACTTTCAGCCAATAACACATAATATACATCATATTTCTTAGATACTAAAAGCCATCAACATCTCAAACACAGGTTTAGTAGATGTCAAGCTTAGGAAATGGCACACCTGGCATTGAATGCGATCATGACCCAATTTCTAAGCTTTAACAACATTCAAATGAGTGAGTTAATTAGGGGGAGGAAAAAAATCACCCGCTATACATTGCCTATGAAGGCGGAAACATAGGCCTTCTTAACATAGGGGTTCTTTTTTGGTCCAGGTTAAAGTGGCTGTTAGATGAGATGGGGTCTAATCACTCAGGATTTGTACACGAGAGGAAGGTATATAAAGATTTTAAATGTAATTCTGGATTTCAAAGGAAGACAGTGAAGAGAAGCTAATATGGGAGAAACTCCCTGTTAGTGCTCTCAAGAGCAGGTTTTCATGGAGTAATGAGTTTTTCAGCATCACCAGCTTTGCTAACATTACACAGATATAAAGGACAGCCGTGCTGTGCGATCAGCCTGGTTCTGCAGGAGGTTTTTTTTTCCTGTTAAAAAGGAGTTTGTCCTTCCCACTGTCACCAAGGGATTCCTCTGATATTGTCAACGCGTTAGCACGTTTAGCTGGTTAATGTGCTAGCGCCGTGCAGCCCCACGCACAGGGCGATCCGTGCTAACTCGCTAACGGAGATTTGCCACGTTAATGCGGTTGTGGTGTTAACGTCATTTTAACGACAATATAAAGCACCTCGAGGCAACGGTCGTTGTGATTTCGAGCTATATAAATGAAACTGAATTAATCGAAATGAAGGGAAAGGTTGGCTGAGGTTCAAAGTACTTTATAGATTTTCTGTCTTTCTCTGGATTTTTGGACAGTAGACACTTGAAAATGTAGTTTGGAGGAAAAAAAAGAATCAGGAGGCACTTGAATACTTTTTCATTGCGCAAAAACAATTGGACAAATCCAGTTGAACTAAAGTCTCTTACTCGAAATGGCAGCTAAAAGGATTGAGTACATGTTAAATGTACTCGATAAATACTTGATGAGCTGTGGGGGTGCATCAAACAGAATTGTTTGGAACCACTGATGTGCCACATCTGAAGGCCATTGAAAAATAGTTATCTCTGTCTTAAGGTCCAAGTAGAAGTAGCATAATCTCTGTTGCTGTCAGTCAGTCTTTCCCACTCTCATAATCGAAGCTGCATTTGTAGCTACGTGTTGGCTTTGATTTCACTGTTGAGCTCCTCTTCAGTTGGCATTATTTAAATACCCTGCATTTCAGCTGGGTTTAGTTGTGACCTCATTCTGCTTAACTATTCACTGCTAAAGTGAAATGTGTTTTTTGGGGCAGTGACACATCTGAGCAAACATGTCAGCTGCTTCTGCCACTCAGCTTCGTGTGCTGGTTTCATCATGCTTATCTGCCCACGGAGTTCACTGACAAAAATAATAAATGAAATCATCACCAGTGAAATTTTCTTTCTGCCGAGGCGTCACCAGCTTACAGTTTGGCTCCTCTGCTCAAGAAAGAAGTGGTAAGTATACAAAGTAAACATATAGTATGTCACAAGTAATTACACAATTGTTTGCCCATTTTCAATTGTTCGCACAGAGTTCAGTCCGTAGCCTTAGCTGGCAGCGACAGAAAGAAACACAATGGCCTGTCAGGGAAAAAAGCATTATAGTGTTGACTCATTTTTAAATATATCTAAGTTGTTAAAAACTGAGATGAAAGGATTATTTTTTTTAGCAAGACTAGTTCCTCTTAATTGTTTCTGAATATCTGTCTCACCTCCTAACATCCCAGGAAGTTTTGGTTCATGTACTGTTGTCAGTACTGCCTCCCAGACCTGCTGTTTTGAGGTCTACTGCTGCCCACCCTCATAGTTTCTGTTTTAGGGAGTCTCCACGGCTTCTCATAGGTTTAAGGTCAGAGTATAGCGGCAGCCACACCATGACATTTTTTTTCTTTTTATTCCCATAGCAACCTATGAGTCAGTGGCTTTCTGTGTAACATGGGATGGTGCTTTGCCCGGAATGGAAATGATTTCCTTCCACATGGCTCATTTCTCAGGAAATGGTCAGTTAAGAACTCCACATACCTCGTAGAGGTCATTTTGAGACCCTTGAGGATCCTAAAGGGACTGACCATCTTGGTCCCCATTATTTCTGCACACATCCCCACTCTGCCTCTCCACCTGACCTTGGTAGAGCAAGGTACACTAAGTGGAAACCTCAAGGGCTGAAAATTGAAGCCAGTGCAGAAGAGTCAATAACTGCAGTTCATCTGATGACCATTTGGGGCAGTATAAAAGATGGGCCTCGCCCACTGGTTTCTGAAGACCTACAACACAAATTTTTGGACGCACCTTCTCATTTAATGGTTTTTCTTTATTTTTACTACTATTTTTTACTGAAGACATCAACTATCAAATGTTCATGGGCAATGACTCATGATTCCCACCCCCTCCGTAACACACTCGACAATCTGAAGAGCAGATTCAGCAACAGATTTCTTCAACCTCACTGTCTGATGGAATTCATCCACTTGGGTCAGATCCACACATGCAGAAGAGGATTAAACACACCTCGCTGCACTCTGTTACTTTTATATGCCATGACATATAGTTGTCTCCTTTTATATTTATGTATATATTTATACCTATATCTTTATATTAGCTATATATTTATCTTTATTTATCTATTAATATCTCTGTTCCTACACTTCATTTTATATGAGTGCTTGACGTCTATTGTATGAATAACTAACTTCATAAATAAATATAAATATGTGTTGCAAACCCTTGGCCTTCAAGATGTAGTCTGTATGTCAACTGTTCAGAGGAGACTGTGCGAATCAGGCCTTTATGGTCAAATAGCTGCTAAGAAACCACGACTAAGGAAAAGAAGCAGAAGAGTTTGTTTGAGTCAAGAAACACATTAGACCAGTGGAAATCTGTGCTTTTGTCTGATGAGTCCAACTTTGAGATCTTTGGTTCCACCTGCAGTGTCTTTGTGCGATGCAGAAAAGGTGAATGGATGGTCTCTACATGAAAGGTTCCCACCATGAAGCATGGAGGAGGAGGTGTGATGGTGTGGGGGTGCTTTGCTGCTGACAGTGTTGTGGGATTTATTCAAAATTGAAGGCTCACTGAAGCAGCATGGCTACCACAGCATCCATGCCATCCCATCCAGTTTGCGTTGAGTTGGACCACCACTTATCTTTCAACAGGAGAATGACCCCAAACACACCTCCAGGCTGAGTAAGGTCTATTTAACCAAGAAGGAGAGTGATGGAGTGCTGCACCAGATGGCCTCCACGGTCACCTGATCTAAACCCAGTCGAGATGGTTTGGGATGAGATGGAGCGCAGAGTGATGGCAAAAGGGCCAACAAGTGCTCAGCATCTCTGGCAAATCCTTCAAGACTGTTGGAAAACCATTTCAGATGACTCCCTCATGAAGCTCATGGAGAGAACGCCAAGAGTGTGCAAAGCAGTAATCAAAGCGAAGGGGCTATTTTGAGGAATGTAAAATATTAAACATGTTTTGAGTTATTTCACACTTTGTTTACAAAATAATTCCATATGTGTTCATTCATAGTTTTGATGCCTTCAGTGAGAGTCTACAATGTAAATAGTCATGAAAATAAAGAAAAGCCATTAAATGAGAAGGTGTGTCCAGACTTTTGACTGGTAGAGTATTTTGAAGCCTTAAATGCAGAAAAAAAGGCAACATATTGAGGCAATTACTGTGACAGTAGTTGCCTCAATGTGCTTTATGTTGTAAAGTAAAGATGCTACAATAATAAAAAGAAAACTGAGAAAACCCCAATAACAATAATGCAAGCCCCTATGACCAAACAATTTGGCGACAGTCGGAAGGAAAAACTCCCTTTAAACAGGAAGAAACCTCCAGCAGAACCAGGCTCAGTCCATCTGCCACGACCAGTTGGGAGGAGTGGGGAGGAAGACAGGACAAAAACATCCTGTGGAAGAGAGCCAGAGATTAATAATAATTACTAATTAATTAAATGCAGAGAGTGAAAAAGAGCGTGAAGAAGAGGAAATACTCAATCCATCATTGGAATCTCCCAGGATCCCTCACCTACTGCAGCGTAACTAAGAGAAGATTCAGGCTCACCTGATCACAAAGAAAAGTTTTGAGCCTAATCTTAAAAGTAGAGGTAGTGTCTGTCTCCTGAATCCAAACTGGAAGCTGGTTCTAGAAGAGGGACCTGAAACCTGAAGACTCTGCTTCTTGTTCTGCTTTTAAATTCCTTTGGAGCCATAAGTCAGCCTGCAGTCTGAGAGCTGAATGCTGTATTGGGGCGATATGGTACTTTAAGGTCATTAAGATATGATGAGGCCTGATTATTCAAGACCTTGTGGTTTCATACCACAGATAATCTTCTATTCTGAAATATGGCATAACCAAGATTTACAAAACAGACTTAAGTTTTTTAATCACTATGACGTAAAATGAGCACAAAACCTCACCTGGAAGGTGTTTAAAGAGGTCAAAACGGAAGCCATCTTCCTTCTACTGGACTAATAGAAGTTAACTGTAACTATCGCCATCTGGTGACCTTCACATAGAATGCAGATTCCAGGTACTTCTGGATTGGCTTCATGTTTCCATCCCTGAGGTTGCATCCATGTTTTATTCTGTCTTTGTTCCAAAAACTAAAGTTTATTTGTTTAATGACACAGGTGACAGTAGCCTCACCATCTGCTCAGCTTTCCCACTGCTCAAGATTCTCAACACTAGGAATAAGGCGTTGGTATCTTTTAGAGCATCTCTGTGAATGTACCTGACAAATATTGTGACTTACAGCCCATGTTTGTGAAGTCTGTGCTCAAGTTTTGGTGATCACACCTGCTAATTAGCACAAATGAGCAAGTTTATGCCTGTAAATGAATGCTAGTGCATGACCAAACTTGTTAGCATTATTAGCTGATAGCACGTCACCCTCTTCTTCCAATTACAGCTTTAAAAAGCCAACATTGTGAGATTAGCATTAAGGCTTTAAAATTAGGAGTCAAAATAGCATGTATGAGGTTGGCTGCATACATATACAGTCTATGCTCACTTACCAAGTCAAAGTCCATCCACCTGGAACACCAAGCACAGCATCACAATACTGAAAACATCTTTGTAAGCTTTGGTTAGCAGTGGCTACCAGGCTTTAGAGGATTGTGCATGAAGAGGTTGTTGAGATTGAGACCAGCAGTCTCAAACAACAAGTTGCTGCTTTTCTTTTCTCTTCTTTTCTTAAAGCTGTCGATTAATTTGCTTGATGGAAACTTTCTTTAGTAGGTCAGAGACAGAGGCGTTCAACAGAAATCCAAGGTGGCTTTCATTTATTAAAAGTCATACATGGTTACAAATCTGTGAGCGAACCAGTCTCATGGTGCAACATTTGTGTAATGAGTGAACCTTGTGAAGCTGCATTATTCCTGCTTTATCTTGGCACCCGGGATGATAAATGAACTCACATCTGTGCACAGGACTATCATCTGTTGATTTTCCTTAATTAGCCTTTATCTCACCAAATTTATCTCGCAAATGTTTTCACGGCCCCGTTATCTTCTCTTCAGCTTTCATGCCTCTTGTGAGACACTGATCTTTTCCACGCTTTTCATCTTCTGAAGGTCTTTCTCTCTCTATTGCACAAGAAGTGGGTGTGCTTAATAATATGGAGCAACCTCTTTGCATAGGTTTCCCTTAAGTAAAGCATACACTGCAAGCTAATTGGGAGTGTCTTCTGAGACAGACAGCAGCTGTTGAAATACATAGAAGATATCAAACAATTACTTGTACAATATAGAGCGCACAGTGTCTTCTGGGGACTATGAATGTAATAAAACTATCACTCGATAGTTACTGCTGATTGAAAATAGTGAATCAGCATCTCCAGTGTAAACACCTTATGCCTGCTGCAGAGCTGGGATGCCTCTGCTCCTTGTGTCATATTTCTCTTTATCTATTGTTTTGTCAATGGTGCACTGTGGATTTAATAAAAGTAGGCAGCATTGCAGCTTTATTTGATTGGCTGCCAGTTCGATCCACTCACGCCGGTTGGGTGTAAGGAGCGGCACGATATCTGTGGGCTGCCTGTGGAGGTTTAACACTCCTCTCCTCGTTTGGCCTGTTTGGCATCCACAGTTTGTACTCTCCTCTTCTGCCTCGTGAGGGCTTCATGCAGTGGCTGCTCCCAAAAAAACAAAGTGATGTAGGTGTTGAAGTAGTGATGCATGCAGCAAATTCTTCTGAGTCACTTTTCATGTTTTCATGGTCCAAATTTCTCACTTTTGAACATCCATCCTCTATGTTATATCCAAAGGTGTGTGTGAGTGTGCGTGTGTGTTTTTAACACGTCAAATGTCAGAAGCAAACTGCTAAAAAAAGAATAAAATGTATTTCTTAGAAAAAGGAACAGGCACCCTGCTGTTTGAGTCACGGTGATTCTGTTACATTCACATCGTGCCAAGAAGCGAGCACCACAGGCAGTGCTGCTTTTTAAAGGACTTTGCGTTGCTTTTTCATTTTCGGTTTACATTACATTACAGTGATTAGATCTATTTTCGATTCCAGACCGCTAAGCTAGCTGTATTGACAAGCTTTTGCAATTTGGAGGGAAAAAAGCCTTTTATATATCTGCCATTTAAAGAAGTATGGAAGTAAAAAGCTGTAGAAAATGGATAATGTGCCTGTGCTACTCTGAGTGCTACATATTGATGGCCGATGGGTTGCATCCATAGAATATTGCCACATCCTTTATGTTTCCCCCTCTTTGTTGCATATATGAGCCATGGAAACGTGCACTTGATCGAGGGACCCTCGCCATAAAAGACACCGCATGTCTGTATGGAGCCCATTAGGCATTTAGACAAGCGGGGACAAAACACAAGCATTACGAGATGGAGAGATGCAACGAGAGCGAGACTGTGGCTGAAAGGTTCAAGGCAAGTACCAAGAGAATAAATCAGGGCTCGCCTAGCGTGATTGTCAATGTGTAAACAGGATGTAGCACCTATCAGGTAGAACAGCCTGTCAGCAGCATCGGAGCACGGAGCCGGGGCTCTATGGAGGAGAAAGAGTAGGACAAGGACATTTACAGTGATGACAAATGTTACAAATGGAAGATGGGACATTGTGGAGCTTTGAGTGAGGCTGTTTGAGAAGCACGCCTTTTTCTCTATAGTGTTACCATCAATCATGAGTTCATTCCATTACTGCTGACTGCACTGAAAAGTGTTTTCAGGTTTATTTCCTATAAGCTTTGATGACCCATCACATTTAATCTCCAATTGTTGATTTCATTATTAAAAATGTATCCAGTAAATAATCATTTTGCTTTAACTGGGATTTTATCTGCACAGCATAAACAGTTATAATAGAAAGGCAAATTTACTTTTAACCATGGCGTCAGGGAAAGACCCCCCCATCTCTGCCTCTCCCACACAAAGACCAGGGGCATATGCATTTTGAATGGCCACAGCTGCAGTCATTAACAGATCTGAGCATCAGCAATATTCAACATCTGCTCTATCACGTCTGTGCGGTTAGGAGAAGAATGCTGGCTGTGTAAAATATACCCATATACTACATGTGTACTCCTTTACCTAAAGGAGGTTGCAGTATGTAATGTCTGTTAAAGCTGTTCATGCTCTTTTAACTCCTTTTTGTGCTGTTTGTTAGATAAGTTTTAGCAACTTTTTAATATATACATATATATATATATATGTATATATATATATATATATATATATACTATGATCAGACTTTAAGTCAGCAGTTTGCAGATGTGCAGCAACTGTAAGCATGCTAAAGCAGCTTAAATGGCATACCCCATATGCCATTTACCAATTGAATGTGTGAAAGGACATCAGCTGAGCCATGTGCATGAGCTGATGTGCAAGGATTGCAGCTGAGCTTGGCTTTCTAGCTTGCCTGCATTAATGCTATCCTGAATTAAATAAACTTTTAGTTAAGAATTAGGTTTTTACTGGAGTTCTTTTTTTTAGAAGCTGGACAAATCATAAATCTGAACAGTGTGTTGATGATTGTTGGCAGTAGTATATAGCATAGGGGAAATATATAGCCTGTAAATTGCCTTTAAAAACGATAGTCACCACCCAAGTTAATTCCCATCTGAACCATCTAATTCTAAAGTGTTCCCAAACCAGTCAAATTCTAAAATGGAAAGCATGAAACTATATGTGGTGATGGTCTACCTGATCAACATAGTAATATTTTTCCAAGATCACCATTGCAGTCGACCAGGGTGTGATGGTGCTTTCATGTTACAAAACTATGACATCACTATATTGTGGTTGGTCACTTGCAGTGTTGAACCTGAACCAACATTCTTGGTGATCCAAGAACAACACCAACGCAATGATATCAATTTGTATTGTCTTGTTTGTATTGACAACATATAGATATAAGGGGATTCTAAATATCGCATTATTAAGGTCAAATAAGGTCAAATTTCATAAAATGTCTTTTATTTTAAAATTATGCTTACATTTATGTTGCCTTTGTTTATATCTGCAGCATTTAGGAAATGATTCTGGTATATGGGGATTCTAAATGCTGCATTATAGTTTGCAAATATCGTGTCACATTTGACCTCTGACCTCACTTTTCAAATCTGCCTTTCTTTCAAGTTGACCCCAAAACGTGTTTCATCTTTTAACAAAGTACTGTCAAGAGAAAGAGAATGAGCTGCTCAGTCAGTCAGAAATTTCCTCCAGTATGATATTAAATAATAAGCTCAAGTTATTTACGTCCATTTATTTAGAAATCTACACATATTGTCCACGACGTACTTCTACATAATGTTTGTGTAATCAAAGTAAACGTCCGTCATGATGTGAAAGAAACCAACATGAATATATTCAAAATATAATGCTGTTCCCTTAAAAGTAAATGCTGCCCAGAGAGCTGCTCGGAGCAGGTTTGCGCTCTCTTGCTGTTATTATTTTTAACATTTTATTGTAGAGTATAATAGCTCCATGGAAACGATGATGTTTTTTGTGGAATGCATCGCTCATTGTTTTACAAACCAGGTTTTCACCCATTACAACAAAGAATGCGCTTTTTTGGCCCATTTCACCAAACCTATAGAGCACTTCACTCGCCGTTAGAAAGATGTGATGTTCAATTTGGCGTTCCTGGACGCACTTTCAAACTGAACGAGTTCAGATGAAAAACAAATGCCTTTTGTTTTTTTTGTATTGCTTGTTTGTCTTTTATTGGCAGCTCTTTGCGTCACGCTGTCTCCTCTTATCCACGCTTTACTGACACGACATGTCTGCGAATGTCCTCTGTCTCGCTGGAATTGAATATTCGACCAGGTATGCAGGTTTTGGAAAGCTGATTAGAAAGCGGACGCACGTCTAATTTATCATACGTGGTTAACCGAGTCATATTGCCATCCCGGTGCCAAACGGGACGGGTCGTCATTTTGCCTGGAGCCGGGCTGTCAGTGTGTGAACAGAGGCCCTGTGTGTGGTTCAATCTGTTAGTGTGTAAGCGTCCATCCTGCCTTCAGCATCACTCCTTTTCACTGCAGCCATAATTACCACTGTCTGAGGGTAACCAACAGTGGCGGATCTCATTACGGCATGATATGGGTCGCCGCTGCACATACAGGCACGCATACACTGCCTATTTACATATGAATGGAGCTGCTTTTTGCACACACACACACACACACACACACACACACACACACACACACACACACACACACACACACACACAGTATTTACATATAAAAGCCTTAATGTGGGATACACACGTTACACAAACGGGCACGCACGCACACAGCAGCCTATTCATACATGCACCTCACACATACGGGCTACTCATAAATTTAGACACTTCCGTCAGAAGGCCCTCGCCAGCCGACAGGGATATGAACCCAATATAGCATCCCAGAGATAAGCCAGTGACTCTGGAAGCAGAACTAATATTATTTGCATGGTGTCGAGCGTTTATCTGGCGCCGCCTGCAAAGTGATGGTTCGGTGTCACTTTTGTTTAATAATGATGTGCCAATAGTAATATGCCTGCAGGCTGGAAACCTATTACAGTTCAAAAGATTATCCAAATACAATCTAATTTGGAATATTGCATTTTGACAGCCTGTGACTGGAGGAGGTGGGATGGCAATGCGATATATTTATTTCTTTCTTTCCTTTTTTTTTTTTCAAAATTCCAATTAACATTTTTAATGCTCAACAAACCAGTGGTGACTGCAAATACGCAGAGGTGTTTGACTGTGCCAAATCTCCTGATGGGTTTCCGGGGGGTGAGTGTGTGTGTGTGTGGTGGTTATGGTGGTGGTGTTGGGGGGGGGGGGGGGGGGGGGGGGGGGGGGGGGGGGGGGGGGGGGGTGGGGGGGGGGGCGCATTTTTTCACAATGCAAACTTTTGATTAGCTCGAGCGACGTGTTTGGACTCTCCTGTCAATTGACTTTAAATTGACATTGTGGGAAGGGAAAAAAGAGATAATCTTTAAGGAAACACTGTCCAGCCATGATACCTTCTAAACACAAAAATCCTTATTTGCCATTCATCACTCTTATCAGCTATGACAGTTGCCTCACTAAGTCGGGTAATCTTATATGCTGCCCCCTCCTTTAAACATACACATTTACATTTAAACTCAGATTTAATTCTCACTGAGATGCGCTGTTATGACAGCGTGCACCACACATTCCCACTTATTTCACAGCACATTATTCTTAAGCTAGTATAATAATTCAACATGCTACTTACCTCTTTATTAAGATCCGCCTTTGCACACCTGCAGCTTTGAATTTAGCCACCTTATTATCACCCTCCCCTCATAAATACTTAACCAAGATGGATCAACACGGTAAATGAAATTGTTGGGCAAGAAAGAGACTTTTTTTTCTTTCTTTCTCGCAAGTTATTAAAACTGAAATTAAGATCCAGCCCAAAATCACCTAACAGAGTTATATATCACCAATATCTAATGTTTAATGTATTCCTGAAGTTATCCTGTGATGAAGTGCTTTAATTTTTTATTTTTTTTGCTCCCCTCAGCTTGTCTGCTCTGCAGTCCTCGTTCTTCACTCAGTTATTTCCTGCTTTTGCATGAAGGACTTGCAGCAGCCACCAGGGAAGCAGTGAGTAGTTGCTCCAATCAAAGTGGGCGTGCAGGTGTATTAATATTACAACATTATAAATATAAGATTTCATGTGACGTTTGGGTGTTTTTAAGACCACAAGCTTTGGATTTGTACGCATTTGTTTCTGTTCCGGTGCCTCTGCGGTCTTATGAGTTCTGTTAAAATGAAAGTAGTAAACACCTCGTGTCTGTGTAAACTGTTACTTTTGCATAAATTGTCTGTTTCGGGGATTCTTATTATCAGGCGTGAAACCTTAAGCTCTACAGAAAATCTGTGAACAAACACAGCAAACTCTTAACCCTTACATGGTCCTCAGAGTCGTTTTCTGTACTACTTGTGTACTAGAGTCCTCCAGCCTGGTTCTGTTGGAGGTTTCTTCCTCTTAAAAGTTTTTTCTTCCCACTGTTGCCAAAGTGCTTGCTCATAGGGGGTCATATGATTGTTGGGTTTTCTCTGTATTTATTAATACAATATAAAGCACCTTAAAGGAACCATTGCTGTGATTTGGTGCTTTATAAATAAAACTGAACTGATCTGAATAGAATACTAGTACTGTTCAAGGCCGGAGCTGAGGGCAGGCTTCGACCAGCAGAGTATTGATCGAAGTGGAACATGACTTCATGTCAAATTAAAGACCATTAAGCCTACATTCTTTCAGCAGGGGGCAACTAATCCTGATCCAAAAAATGAAATGCACTGATTTGTTTGCTATTTTCATTTTTTCCCTCTATCTTTTAACCCAATCGAGCATCTGTAGGATGTGCTGAACAAAAAAGATGGATCCATGGAGGCCCCACCTTCCACCATACAGGGCTTAAAGGCTCTGTGTGCAGGTGGTCAGGATGTTCTAGTGTAGTCATTCTGAGGACTGCAAACTTTGTTCAGAATTAAAGTGTGAACTATAAACCTAAGTGTGAACTGAAGTTTGAGTTAGCGCCTACTTGCACAACAGTTACAATAGTAGCCTCAAGCCATGTTTTCAAACTCTTTCAAAGTGTCTAAACTCAGCAGCAAAGAATTCCTGGTTGACTGGTTTGGAATTTCACATCCCCGCTGCTTCAACTGAAAACTAGTCTTGATATAACTTTGTAGTTCAAAGTTTAGTTCTCTTCCAGTAGAAGCTCCTGTTAACCTCCTGCCAGCACTCAAAGTTGTTTCAAAGTGTTCAGAGGGCTGTGATGTAAGACTGCAAGCAATCTTTAATAATAAAGCAACATTAGCCAAACATGAGAGTAATTCAAATATAAGAAGCTCATGTGTTTTTGGCATTATTGCAATAATGAACAATTAGGTCTTTAACCATACAAATTGTGCTTACCCTAAAAATACTTCTTTTTTTTAATAGCACATGTGATCAGCTGAAATTGTTCAGAAAAACATTCTTTAGTTTTTCTGAAGAGAAAACACTGAAGTGTTTCAGAAAATGATTGACTGAGCTTCAATTATTCAGATTCATCAGTTAACTTTATAAATATAAGAAGGTCTCATTCTCTTTTATTGTCAATACTACCTCAAGCGTTTCTAATAAGGAAACTTAATTACTTCAGCACCATAGCAACGTCACTTTCAGAAATAACCACAGTGGGTTAGCCTAAGACCTCTCAATGTGACAAATGATCATTAATGTTCTCTAAATTTGGTTGTTTTCATTGAATTTATCAGGCTTCTTATTAAGCATTGGCTTTTTGGTTCATTTGCTCTGAGCTGATTCAGTATTCTGTGATTTAATTGTTGCAATTTCCACTCAGAATCTTGTAAATTAAGTGTCTAATTGGAGACTATACCTCTACTCATCTTTGTTTTCTTTGCTTTGCCTCATATTCTCTGTGGATTTTCTTTCGCAGGTCGGCCTCTGGTAATGAAGACTTTTGGCTGATGAAACGGGGTGTTGGACTGCCCGGCAGACCTCGTTGCATCTTCAGAGCCTCTGAGCTGAGGTTGAGTGGTCGGGGGTGGAAGAGGACATCTCGAAAGTACAGAGAGTGCATGTGAGGGCTAGTTCTGTCTAAACTGGTACACACTGTACTATATTGCCAGAAAGCAAAACTTTCCTTTCACTAAAATAGAGAAATGAAGTGAAGAGAAACATTTGACTGACATGACTTTCTTCATAATACTGGGCAATCTGTCAGCTTCCTGCAGGAATACAGCACACAGTGGGCTGCAGCTGAACATTTCATGGTGATGATGGGCTGTATATTGCGCTGCTCAGATAAGAATGTGACCACTGCAAATGCTTAGATTGAGTTGTGGTTGCGAAGGGAAATAACATCTCTTTATGTCCTGATGGGTGAGACACGAGCGTGGTCAACCGTAACCATTTCGAAAATTTTGATGGGTTCATTGGCAATGTGATTGCCTGCTGTTGCTTCATTTGTAATGGAGCCCTGTGCATGTTTGGTACTTTTAGAAGCAAATGTTAATTTCAGCCTGAGGGCATGTAATGACAAATGAAAGTGGAAGAGAGACTCTATCTGCTGCTGCATTGCTGTCTTTTCCCCCTCCGCTGAAATTCACATGAATGCCATTCCCCACCCTCAGCTCTATGTTTTTCACATTGGTCACATCTTTCTGGAGTCTGTCTGTAAGGTCAGTGCTGTATAGGTAATGGTGAGGCAAGGCCATGCTTTTCTATATTCGCTGCACTGATGGTCTCTCACCCCCGAGGGCAGTCTTTCAACCCCGTGTCCTCTACGACTTGGACTGTGCTCTTCTGGACAGAGTTCTCAGAGTTATTTGTTCTGGGATCTGCTGGAGCCGCTCACCTGCTCCATAGACAGTCCTGTCAATGATCTCACTGAGTGGGTTCAGACTGATCCAGAACAGCAGTTGGGACACAGCATCTCCTTGGTAGATCCCACACTTGATGGTGATTTGTGCTATAGGATTGAAGTCGGCCTCTAGTGCCATTTGTCAAATCCCCACTGGCTTCCTGATGAAGTCTGATGTCCAATTGTGACAATATCAGGAATAATGAGCATGTTTATGCATGTTTTTTGTATTAAAACCCCGACTTCAGTTTAGCAGATCAGGCTTTTGAGGTAAGGAGGTAGAGGATTACAGTTTATTAAGATGCTGGTGGCGCTGTCTCTTTCCTTTGCGTTTTCATTTCTTTGGTGCAGGGAACCCCTTCTCTAATGATTAAACAGGTATCATGCTTCACGTCTTGAGTCTGGAGGTGCAAGCACGAATTTAAATGTCTGTCGATGACACATGAATGCCTACCACTTCTCTTCTCCTCTGCCTTTAGTGTGCTATATATGTGGCTGGTCTCTAGCCACATATTCCACTACCCGGTGCCTGCTCATGTAGATTTTTAATACATTAATAGGAATTTCATGAGAATCCATCAGTTTATTGTAAGAAATAATTACACACTATTCTGTGTCTAATTAAGTCTTTTTTCTCTTAAACATCCTCAAAATATGATTGACTGGACCTTTAAAGAAAACCTTTCAAATCTAGCTCCATGTTTACTTTTGTGCCTCACTAATTTCTAAAAGGACACCGACCCAACATGATGCACACACTCATCATCGCCCCAGGACAAACTGTTACAACTTTAGGGATTTCTTAAGTTTTTGTTTAGCACATTTAAAATTCAGTGTGTTTTATTCTATAATCAACGGAACAATTAGCAAAGCTGGGCGAATTCTAACACACTAATTCAAGGTGCTAAAATGTCCATGCCTGAAAATATCAGCATGGTAATATTATATGTTAATGTAGCACGTGGATGCTATCATAATAGCATCCACGTGCTATTATGCCACATGTAGATTAATAGCATTATTCTGTGCTTGTAAGTGGCCTGCAGAGCAACTAGCCTGGTGTTTATTTCTGTGTAAGACACTGAACATGTTTTAGACCCATTTAAAAATATATCTAAAATGATTTGTGTAAAAGAAACAGCTTTCTGATTTTCTGGGTTTAAAATATAAATCTATTAGTAAAATATGCAGTGTTATTACAGATGTGCTGCCGAGCAGCATGTAACGAAAACGATCTCCATCTGCATCATCTAAGTGATGAGACACATTAATGAACCGATAATTGTGATCTGGTAATATAATATTTATGATTTTGAAAAGAACTATTCTGTATAATGGTTACTTTACTTGTTTTTATGCTGAATTTCTTTTTACTATTACTTGTGGAGAATTATGATGAAATATAAAATTTGAATTTATTAAATTTACTTCTCATGCCAAGCAAGCTGCTTTGATCCAAGCTCTGCCAACACCCTATTCAAAAGAAATTCCAGCTTTGTACTCCATAGCAGATGAGATGCTACACTATCATATCAAATCTGTAGACTCACAAGTAGAGATACAGCGCACACACACGAGCGCTGGGATGGATGGGCCTGCAACCCAGTCCTCGGTTGTATGGTTCTCCCTGTAACAACAGTGTGACTCACACTCCGAGCTCCGCCGCCAGTGGAGCGTATCAGCCTACCATCTTCACAGGAAATGCTGGCGCAGCTCACACTTTTCTATCCCATTATGCACATACATGCACTTGCTAATAAACCTAGCATGCTCAAATCAGCCACTCAAACATGAGCTCAAGGTGTAAGGAGCATGTTGACAACTGGGGGAGAAAATAGTCCCTGTGATGGCACGGATGTTACATGCAGGCATGATGTGTTAATGATTTTGCCACAGGAAGAAAGGAAGAAAGGGAGATATTCTTCAAACATAACACACAATATGCATTCCTGTAGTTGCTTTTATTTTTTTTTTTAAAGAAAAAAAGTTCATTTATGGTTATAACTTAGAATACAAGAGGTATTGTAGTGCATGTAGTGCAGTGGTCAATGTAGCCATTATAACAGAGCCACCAAAACAAAACAAAATAAAAAAACCAAATATTATATTTTATCAAGAGCAGATTGTCGGATGATGAGTGTGTCAGTCCGACAATAAAATGCAAAAAAATAATAAAAAATAAATCATACATCAGACAATAACTAAACTAAAAGCCAAATGTGATCAAAACAAACATGATGATGAGAACAACTTGTGACCAACAATGAATGTGCACTGTGTGTGTACTGTCTCGGTCAGAGAACATTAGGTGTCTTTCATGTTGCTGTGTGACTTGGGAGACGAGATGAGTCACACTCACAGCTGTGATTCATCTCACCAAAGTAACACGATGTACTCATACGGGCATAAACACAACTCTCTCTCTCACTATCACAAACACACTCCTGCACATACTCACAGCTACCTCAATGCAGCATCTTATAATAAGATTATATAAACACTTTTTGCAATGTGCATTTAACTAAAGATGCGATCCTCTTCTAGTTCAGCTTGATTTTGAGTTCTTCATGTCTAAGCAAAGCATTGACGACATAAGTGACTTAAAATGTTACTTTGACATCCAGCGTATTTCACAAAAATCTTGGCCTTTTTCACCAAATTTTAATCTCATTTCAATATCCTACTGTAATGATCATAGGACATAAATATATTTATGTATGTTCCCTAACTCTTTCTACTAATCAATTGATAAAATTTACTATATACCAGGGGTAGG